>NC_052148.1:3531527-3783512 GCF_902713615.1 Scyliorhinus canicula
TTGGAGAGAGTGCACAGTGATTTAGAGAGACTGCGCAGTGGTTCGCCGAGAGAGTGGGAAGTGGTTTGGAGAGATAATGGGCAGTGGTTTGGAGACAGTGTGAGCAGGTGATTTGGAGAGATAATGGGCAGTGGTTTGGAGACAGTGTGAGCAGTGGTTTGGAGAGATAATGGGCAGTGGTTTGGAGACAGTGTGAGCAGTGGTTTGGAGAGATAATGGGCAGTGGTTTGAAGACAGTGTGAGCAGTGGTTTGGAGAGATAATGGGCAGTGGTTTGGAGAGTGGACAGTAGTTGCAGAGAGAGTGGAAAATAGTTTCGAGGGACAGTGGGCAGTGTTTTGATGATAATGGACAGTGATTTGGAGACACTGAGCAGTGGTTTGGAGATAGTGGGAGGTGGATCGGTGAGAGAGGGTGCAGTGGTTTGGAGACAGAGTGGGCATTCTTTTGGAGGGAGAGTGGGCAGCGATATGAACATTTAGAGGACAGTGGTTTGCTGAGATAGTGAACAGTAGTTTGGATAGAGAGCGAACAGTGGTATGGAGAGAGTGGGCAGTGCTTTGGAGAAAGTATGCAGTGGTTTGGAGAATGTGGGCAGTGGTTTGGAGAGAGATGGGCAGTGGTTTCGGGAGAGTGGACAGTGGTTTGGTGAGAGAGAAAACAGTGGTTTGGAGAGAGTGGACAGTGGTTTGGAGAGACAGTGGGCAGTGGTTGGGAGAGAGAAACAGTGGTTGCAGAGAGAGTGGCAGTGTTTGGAGAGAGTGGACAGTAGTTTGGAGAGTGGGCAGTGGTTTGGAGAGACAGTGGGCAGTGGCTTGGAGAGAGAGAGGGCAGTTTTTTGTAGAGAGAGTGGACATGGTTTCTGGAGTGAAAATGTGCCTTGTTTTGGACAGAGTGTGTACACTGTTTTGGAGAGTGAGTGGGCAGTCTTTTCGAGGGACAGAGGGCAGTCGTTTGGAGAGAGAGCGGACAGTGGTTTGGAGGGAGTGGACAGTGGTTTTGATAGAGTGGACATTGGTTTAGAGAGAGAGTGTGCAGTGGTTGGAGAGAGTGTACAGTAGTTTGGAGAGTGGGCAGTGGTTTGGGGATAGAGTGGGCAGTCGTTTGGAGAAAGAGAGGGCAGTGCTTTGGAGAGAGATTGCGCAGTGTTTTGGAGAGACAGTGGGCAGTTGTTTGGAGAGAGTCGACAGTGATTTGGACATAGAGAGGACAGTGGTTTGTAGAGATAATGGACAGTGGTTTGTCGTCGGAGAGAACAATGGTTTGGAGCGAGTTGACAGTGGTTTGGTGGTAGTTGACTGTGGTTTGGACAGATGGGACAGTGGTTTGGAGAGTGTGGGCAGTTGTTTGGAGACCGTGGGCAGTGGTTTGGAGAGAGAATGAGCAGTGGTTTAGAGAGAGGCTGCACAGTAGTTGTAAAGGGAGTGGAATGTGGTTTCGAGACACAGAGGGAAGTGGTTTGGTGAGAGTGGACAGTGGTATGGAGAGAATTTGGGCAGTGGTTGGGAGAGACTGGGCAGTGGTTTGGAGACGTAGTGGGCAGCGGTTTGGAGAGAGAGGGCATTGATTTGGAGAGTGTGGGCCGCAGTTCGGAGAGAGAGTGGGCACTGATTTGTAGAGATCATGGACAGTGGTTTGGAGAGGGAGAGAAAAGTAGTTTGGAGAGAGTGGGATTTTGTTTGGAGAGAAAATGAAATGGAAATCGCTTATTGTCACGAGTAGGCTTCAATGAAGTTCCTGTGAAAAGCCACTAGTCGCCACATTTCGGCGCCTGTTCATTTGTTTGAGTAATAAAAGGGCAGTGCTTTGGAGAGGGAGTGCCAGTGGTTTGGAGAGAGTGGACAGTGGTTAGGAGAGACAGTGGGCACTGGTTTGTAGAGAGTGGACAATGGTTTCGAGAGACTGTGGGCAGTGGTTTGGAGAGAGAGGACAGTGATTTGGAGAGCGAGCAGTGGTTTGGAGAGAGAGGGTAGTGGTTTGGATAGAGAATGTACAGTGATTTGGAGGAGAGGAAATGTGCAGTTTTGTCGAGTGGACAATGTTTTTGAGAGTGAGTGGACTGTGATTTGTAGACTGCGTGGGCAGAGTTTAACAGAGAGCTTTGGCAGTGGTTTGGAGAGAGAGTGGGCAGTGGTTTGTAGAGAGAGTGCGCAGTGGTTTGTAGATAGAGTGGGCAGTGGTTTTTAGAGACAGTGAGCAGTGTTTGGGCGAGAGTGGACAGTGTTTTAGAGAGGCAGTGTGCATGGTATGGAGAGAGTGAGCAGTGGTTTGGAGAGAGAGTTGTCAGTAGTTCGGAGTGTGAATGGACAGTGGGTTGGCGAGAGTAAGGAGACAATGATCTGGAAATTGAGTGGGCAGTTGTTTGGAGAGAGAATGATCAGTAATTTAGAGAGACTGGTCAATGGGATGGAGAGAGTGGACCGTGGTCTGGAGACAAAATGGGCACCTGTCTGGAGAGTATTGCCAGCGGTTTGAGAGATTGGGCAATGTTTTGGAGAAAGAGTGGTTAATTTTTTTTTCTGGAGGGGGGGGTGAACATTTGTTTTGAATAATAAAAGGGCAGTGGTTAGGAGAGGGAGTGGGCAGTCGTTTGGAGAGAGTGGGCAGTGGTTAGGAGAGGGACTGGGCAGTGGTTTGGAGAGAGTGGGCAGTCGTTTGGAGAGAGTGAGCAGTGACATGGAGAGGGGGCAGTGGTTTAAATAGGTTGGCTATAGTTTTGGAGAAAGAATGAACTGTTCTTTTGGATAGTGGGCAGTGGTTTGAAGAGAGAGTGGGCTGGGGGCTGCAGAGAGAGTGGACAGTGATTTGGAGAAAGAGTGCGTAGTTATTTGGATAAAGTGTAGACAGTGGTTTGGAGAGAGAGTGGGCATTGGTTTAGAGAGAGAGTGGGCAGTGGTTTGGAGAGAGAGTGGGCAGTGCTTTGGAGAGAGTGGGCTATGGCCTGGAGTTATTGGGAGGTGGTTTGGAGAGAGGGTGGACAGTGGTTTGGAGAAGGAGTGGGCAGTGGTTTGCAGAGAGAGTTGTCAGTAGTTCGGAATGTTTGTCAGTGGTTTGGAGAGAGAGCGGAGACAATGATCTGGAAGGAGAATGGGCAGTTGTTTGGAGAAGAATGATCAGTAATTTAGAGAGACTGGTTCATGGGATGGAGAGAGTGGATCGTGGTCTGGAGACAAAATGGGCAGCTGTCTGGAGAGTATTGCCAGCGGTTTGAGAGATTGGGCAGTGTTTTGGAGAGAGAGTGGTTAGTTTTTTTTTGGGGGGTGGAGAGTGAACATTTTTTTCGAGCAATAAAAGGGAAGTGGTTAGGAGAGGGAGTGGCAGTGGTTTGGAGAGAGTGAGCAGTGGTTTGGAGATTGTGGGAAGTGGATTGGAGAGCGCGGGCAGTGGTTCGGAGAGATTGGGCAGTGTTTTGGAGAGAGAGTGGTTCGTGTTTTTGGGGGAAGAATAAATATTTGTTTGAGTAATAAAAGGGCTGTGGTTTGGAGAATCAGTGGGCAGTGGTTTGGAGGGTGTGGGAAGTGGATCTGAGAGTGCGGGCAGTGGTTCGGAGAGATTGGGCAGTGTTTTGGAGAGAGAGTGGTTCGTGTTTTTGGGGGAAGAATAAATATTTGTTTGAGTAATAAAAGGGCTGTGGTTTGGAGAATGAGTGGGCATTGGTTTGGAGAGAGTGGCCAGTGGTATGGAGAGAGTGAGCAGTGGTTTGGAGAGTGTGGAAAGTGGAATGGAGAGTGCGGGCAGTGGTTCATAGAGAGAGATCAGTGGTTTGCAGAGAGTGGGCTTTTGTTTGGAGAGACTTGACAGTGGTTTGGAGAGATTGGACAGTGCTTTCGAGTGACAGTGGGCAGTGGTTGGTAGAGAGTAACACTGATTTGTAGAGAGAGTTTCGAGAAAAAGTATGCAGTGGTTTGGAGAAACCGTGGCCATTGGTTGGGAAGAATCACAGTGGTTTGGAGAGACAGTGGGCAGTGGTTTGGAGAGAGTGGACAGTAGTTTGGAGAGTGGACAGTGGTTTGGATAAACAGTGGGCAGTTGTTTGCAGAAAGTGAGGGCAGAGGTTTGGAGAGATAGTGGGCAGTTTTTTTTTGAGAGAGTGGAGAAGGTTTTGGGAGAGACAATAGGCCTTGTTTAACGGTGGATGCAGTGTTTTGGATAGTGAGTGGGGAGTAGTTGGCGAGAGAGTGGGCAGTGGTTTCGAGGGCCAGTGGGCAGTCGTTTGGAGATACTGGACAGTGGTTTGGAGAGAGAGTGGCAGTGATTTGGATATAGAGATGACAGTTGTTTATCGAGAGAGTGGCAGTGGTTTGGAGAGAGAGTGGGCAGTGGTTGGGAGAGAGTGACAGTGGTTTCGAGAGACAGTGGACAGTGGTTTGAAGAGAGAGTGGGCAGTGGTTGGGAGAGAGTGACAGTGGTTTCGAGAGTCAGTGGGCAGTGGTTTGGATAGTGTGCGCAGTGGTTTGGAACGAGTGGACAGTGGTTTGGAGAGCGGAATGTGGCTTTGAGAGAGAGTGAGCAGTTGTTTGGAGAGTGAGTAGGCAGTAGTTTGCAGAGAGAGTGGGCAGTGGTTTGTAGAAAGAGAGGGCAGGGTTTTGGAGAGAGAGTCTATTGTAGAGAGAGTGGACATGGTTTGTGGAGTGAAAATGGGCAGTGCTTTGGAGAGCGAGTGGGCAGTTGTTTGTAGACAGCGTGGGCAGTCTTCCAGAGAGAGTTGGCAGTTGGTCGGAGAGGGAGTGAGCAGTGGTTTTGAGAGAGAGTGAGCAGTGATTTGGAGAGTTAATGAGCAGTGGTTTGGAGAGAGAGTGAGCAGTGATTTGGAGAGAGAATGAACAGTGGTTTGGAGAGAGAGTGGGCAGTGGATTGGTCAGGGAGTGAATAGTGGTTTGGAGAGAATGGAAAGAATTTTGGAGAGAGGGGACTTTTGTTTGGAGAGAGTTGACAGTGGGTTGGAGAGAGTGGACAGCGGTTTCGACAGAGTGTAACAGTGGTTTGGAGAGTGGGCAGTGGATTGGAGAGAGAGTGAGCAGTGGTTTGGAGAGATTGGACAGTTGTTTCGAGAGACAATGGGCACTGGTTTGGAGAGAGTGCAGAGTGGTGTCCAGAGACTGTGGGCAGTGGCTTGGAGAGAGAGGACAGTGGTTTGGAGAGTGAGCAGTGGCTTGGAGGGAGAGGGTAGTGGTTTGGATAGAGAGTGGACAGTGGTTTGGGAAGAGAAAATGGGAAGTTTGAAAAATGAAATGAAATGAAAATCGCTTATTAGAACAACAAAAAACAAAGAAAATTACAGCACAGGAACAGGCCCTTCGGCCCTCCCAGCCTGCGCCGATCCAGATCCTTTATCTAAACCTGCCTCCTATTTTCCAAGGTCTACTTCCCTCTGTTCCCGCCCATTCATACACCTGTCTAGATGCTTCTTAAATTATGCTATCGTGCCCGCCTCTACCATCTCCGCTGGTAAAGCGTTCCAGGCACCCACCACCCTCTGCGTTAAAAACTTTCCACGCACATCTCTCTTAAACTTTCCCCCTCTCACTTTGAAATCGTGACCCCTTGTAACTGACACCCCCACTCTTGGGGAAAGCTTGTTGCTATCCACCCTGTCCATACCTCTCATAATTTTGTAGACCTCAATCAGGTCCCCCCTCAACCACCGTCTTTCCAACGAAAACAATCCTAATCTACTCAACCTTTCTTCATAGCTAGCACCTTCCATACCAGGCAACATCCTGGAGAACCTCCTCTGCACCCTCTCCAAGGGATCCACATCCTTCTGGTAATGTGGCGACCAGAACTGCACGCAGTATTCTAAATGTGGCCTAACCAAAGTCCTATACAACTGTAACATGACCTGCCTCCTCTTGTACTCAATACCCCGTCCGATGAAGGCAAGCATGCTGTATGCCTTTTTGACTACTCTATCAACCTGCGTTGCCACCTTCAGGGTACAATTGACCTGAACTCCCAGATCTCTCTGCACATCAATTTTCCCCAAGACCCTTCCATTGACCATATAGTCCGCTCTTGAATTTGATCTTCCAAAATGCATCACCTCGCATTTGCCTGGATTGAACTCCATCTGCCATTTCTCTGCCCAACTCTCCAATCTATCTATATTTTGTTGTATCTCTGACAGTCATCCTTGCTATCTGCAACTCCACCAATCTTAGTATCATCTGCAAACTTGCTAATCAGTCCACCTATACCTTCCTCCAGGTCATTTATGTAGATCACAAAAAACAGTTGTCCGAGCACGGATCCCTATGGAACACCACTAGTCACCCTTCTCCATTTTGATACATTCCCTTCCACCACTACACTCTGTCTCCTGTTGCCCAGCCAGTTCTTTATCCATCTAGCAAGTACACCCTGAACCCCATACGACTTCACTTTTTCCATCAACCTGCCATTGGAAACCTTACCAATCGGCTTACTAAAGTCCATGTATATGACATCTACAGCCCTTCCCTCATCAATTAACTTTGTCACTTCCTCAAAGAATTCTATTAGGTTTGTAAGACATGAACTTCCCTGCACAAAACCATGCTGCCTATCACTGATAAGTCTATTTTCTTCCAGATGTGAATAGATCCTATCCCTCAGTATCTTCTCCAACAGTTTGCCTACCACTGACGTCGAGCTCACAGGCCTATAATTCCCTGGATTATCCCTGCTGCCCTTCTTAAACAAAGGGACAACATTAGCAATTCTCCAGTCCTCCGGGACCTCACCCGTGCTCAAGGATGCTGCAAAGATATCTGTTAAGGCCCCAGCTATTTCGCTTCCCTCATTAACCTGGGATAGATCCCATCCGGTCCTGGGGACTTGTCCACCTTAATGTCTTTTAGAATACCCAAAACTTCCCCCTTCTTTGTGACAACTTGACCAAGAGTATTTAAACATCCATCCCTAGCCTCAACATCCGTCTTGTCCCTCTCCTTTGTGAATACCGATGCAAAGTACTCATTAAGAATCTCACCCATTTCCTCTGAGTCCACGCAATAATTTCCTCTTTTGTCTTTAAGTGGGCCAATCCTTTCTCTAGTTACCCTCTTGCTCCTTACATACGAATAAAATGCTTTGGGATTTTCCTTAACCCTGTTAGCCAAAGCTATTTTATGACCCCTTTTTGCCCTCTTTATTGCGCGTTTGAGATTCGCCCTACTTTCCCGATATTCCTCCAAAGCTTCATCAGTTTTGAGTTGCCTCGATCCTATGTATGCTTCCTTTTTCATCTTAGCTAGCCTCACAATTTCACCCGTCATCCATGGTTCCCTAATTTTGCCATTTCTATCTTTCATTTTCACAGAAACATGTCTGTCCTGCACTCTAATCAACCTTTCCTTAAAAGACTTCCACATTTCAAATGTGGATTTACCCTTAAACAGCTGCTCCCAATCTACATTCCCTAGCTCCTGCCGAATTTTGTTATACTCTGCCTTTCCCCAATTTAGTACTCTTCCTTTCGGACCCCTCCTGTCCTTGTCCATGAGTATTCAAAAACCTACGGAATTGTGATCGCTATTCCCAAAGTAATCACCGACTGAAACATCAACCACATGGCCGGGATCATTCCCCAATACCAGGTCCAGTATGGCCCCTTCACGAGTTGGACTATTTACATACTGTTCTAAAAAAAACTCTCCTGGATGCTCTTTACAAACTCTGCTCCATCTATGCCTCCAACACTACACGAATCCCATTCAATGTTGGGGAAGTTAAAATATCCCATCACAAGCACCCTATTGCTTCTACATTTTTCTATAATCTGTCTGCATATTTGTACCTCGACTTCATGCTCGCTTTTGGGAGGCCTGTAGTAAAGTCCCAACAATGTTACTGCACCCTTCCTATTTCTCAGCTCCACCCATATTGCCTCAGTGCTCGAATCCTCCATCGTGCCCTCCTTAATCACAGCTTTGATATCATCTCTGACGAGTAATGCTACTCCTCCACCCCTTCTACCTCCCTCTCTATCCCTCCTGAAGCATCTATACCCTGGGATATTCAGTTGCCAGTCCTGCCCTTCCCTCAACCAAGTCTCAGTAATACCAATAGCATCATATTCCCAGGTACTGATCCAAGCCCTAAGTTCATCTGCCTTACCTGCTACACTTCTCGCATTAAAACAAATGCACCTCAGACCACCTTTGCGTTCATCATCTCTTCCCTGTCTACTGTTCCCCTTAGTCACATTGAGTTTATTGTCTTGTACCTTACTGGCTTTAGTTGCTGCTTCTTTACTGACCTCTAACTTCCTAATCTGGTTCCCATCCCCCGCCACATTAGTTTAAAACCTCCCCAACAGTGTTAGCAAAAGCACCCCCTAGGACATTGGTTCCAGTCCTGCCCAGGCGTAGACCATCCGATTTGTAATGGTCTCACCACCCCCAGAACCGGTTCCAATGTCCCAAATATCTGAACCCCTCCCTCCTGCACCATCTCTCAAGCCACGTATTCATTCTGACTATTCTTGAATTTCTACTCTGACTGTCCTGTGGCACTGGTAGCAATCCTGAGATTACTACCTTGAGGTCCTACTTTTTAACTTATCTCCTATCTCCCTAAATTCTGATTGTAGGACCTCATCCTTTTTTTTACCTATATCGTTGGTGCCTATATGCACCACGATAACTGGCTGTTCACCCTCCCCCTTCAGTATGTCCTGCAGCCGATCGGAGACATCCCTGACCGAGCACCCGGGAGGCAACATACCCTTCGGGAGTCTCATTTTCGACCACAGAAGGCTTCACGAGTATGCTTCAATTATGTTTCTATGAAAAGCCCCTAGTCGCCACATTCCGGCGCCTGCCCGGGGAGGCTGGTACGGGAATAGAACCGTGCTGCTGACCTGCTTGGTCTGCTTTAAAAGCCAGCGATTTAGCCGAGTGAGCTAAACCAGTGAGTGAGTGTAGAGTGTTTTGGAGAGTGAGTGGACAGTGGTTTGTAGAATGTGCAGTGGTCTGTAGATAGAGTGGGCAGTGGCTTGGAGAGACATAGAGCAGTGTTTTGGCGAGAGTAGAGAGTGTTTTAGAGAGGCAGTGTGCAGTGGTATGGAGTGAGTGAGCAGTGGTTTGGAGAGAGAGTTGTTAGTAGTTCGGAGTGTGAGTGAACAGTGGTTTGGACAGAGAGAGGTGAAAATGACCTGGAAGGAGTGGGCAGTTGTTTGGAGAGAGAATGATCAGTAATTTAGAGAGACTGGTCAATGGGATGGTGAGAGTGGACCGTGGTCTGGAGACAAAATGGGCAGCTGTCTGGAGAGTATTGAACAGCGGTTTGGCAATGTTTTGGAGAGAGAGTGGTTAATTATTTTTTTTTGGGGGGAGTGAACATTTGTTTCGAGTAATAAAAGGGCAATGGTTTGGAGAGAGAGTGGACACTGGTTTGTAGAGAGTGGACAGTGGTTTGGAGAGATAGTGGGCAGTGGATTGGAGAGAGTGGACAGTGGTTTTGAGAGACTGTGGGCAGTGGTTTGGAGAGAGAGGACAGTGATTTGGAGAGTGGGCAGTGGTTTGGGGAGAGAAAATGGGCAATTTTGTAGAGTGGACAATGTTTTGGAGAGTGAGTGGACAGTGGTTTGTAGACTGTGTTGGCAGAGTTTAACAGAAAGCGTTGGCAGTGGTTTTGGAGAGACAGTGGGCAGTGTTTGGGCGAAATTGGACTGTGTTTTGGAGAGGCAGTGAGCAGTGGTTTGGAGAGAGAGTTGTCGGTAGTTCGGTGTGTAAGTGGACAGTGGTTTGGAGAGAGCGAGAAGACAATGATCTGGCAGCAGAGTTGGCAGTTGTTTGGAGAGAGAATGATCAGTAATTTAGAGAGACTGGTCAATGGGATGGAGAGAGTGAACCGTGGTCTGGAGACAAAATGGGCAGCTGTCTGGAGAGTATTGAACAGCGGTTTGAGAGATTGGGCAATGTTTTGGAGAGAGAGTGGTTAATTGTTTTGGAGGGAGAGTGAACATATGTTTCGAGTAATAAAATGGCAGTGGTTTGGAGAGGGAGTGGACAGTGGTTTGAAGAGAGTGGGCAGTGGTTTGGAGAGAGTGGGCAGTGGTTTGGAGAGTGTGGGCAGTCGTTTGGAGAGAGTGAGCAGTCGTTTGGAGAATGTGTGCAGTGGATTGGATAGTGCGGGCAGTGGATTGGAGAGTGTGGGTAGCGGTGCGGGGAGAGAGTGGGCAGTGATTTGGACAGAGAGTGGGCAGTGTTTTGGAGAGTGAGAGTGTGCCGAGGGTTGTAGAGAGAATCGTCAGTGGTCTGGAGAGAGAGTGGACAGTGGTTTGTAGGGACAGTGGACAGTGGTTTGGAGAGAGAGGGGACAGTGGTCTGGAGAGAGTGGGAAGTGCTTTGGAGAGAGTGGGCTTTTGTTCGTAGAGAGTTGACAGTGGTTTGGAGAGAGTGGACAGTGATTTGTACAGACTGTGGGTTGTGGTTTGGAGAGAATGGACACAGGTTTGGAGAGACAGTGGGCAGTGGTCTGGAGAGTGGACAGTGTTTGTAGAGAGCGTTGGAAGTATTTTTGAGAGAGTGGACAGTGGCATGGAGAGGGGGCAGTGGTGTAAAGAGTTTGGCAAAAGTTTGGAGAAAGAATGAACCGTTCTTTCGGATAGTGGGCAGTGGTTTGAAGAGAGAGTGGGCTGGGGGCTGTAGAGAGAGTGGACAGTGATTTGGAGAAATAGTGCGTAGTTGTTTGGATAAAGAGCAGACAGTGGTTTGGAGAGAGAGTGGGCAGTGGTTTTGAGAGAGAGTGGGCAGTGGTTTGGAGAGAGAGGGTTATGGTTTGCAGAGATTGGGAGGTGGTTTGGATAGAGAGTGGGAAGTGGTTTGTAGAGAGAGTGGGCATTGGTTTGGAGAGACAGTGGACAGTGGTTTGGAGAGAGAGTGGACAGTGGTTTGGATAGAGAGTGGGCATTGGTTTGGATAGAGAGTGGGAAGTGGTTTGTAGAGAGTGTGGGCAGTGGTTTGGAGAGGGATTGGGCAATGGTTTGCAGAGAGAGTTGTCAGTAGTTCCAAGTGTTTGGCAAGTGGTTTGGAGAGAGAGCGGAGACAATGATCTCGAAAGAGATTTGGCAGTGGTTTGGAGAGAGAATGGTCATTAATTTAGAGAGACTGGTCAGTGGGATGGAGAGAGTGGGAAGTGGTTTGGATACAAAATGGGAAGCTGACTGTCGAGTTTTGGCAACGGTTTGAGAGATAGGGCAGTGGTTTGGAGAGAGTGATTAGTGGTTTTGGGGTGAGAATGAACATGTGTTTCGAGTAATAAAAGGGCAGTGGTTTGGAGAATTAATGGACAGTGGTTTGGAGAGGGAGAGTGTGCCGAGGATTGTAGAGAGATTAGTCAGTGGTTTGGAAATGGAATGGACAGCGGTTCGGAGAGAGAATGGCCAGTGGTTTGGAGAAAGTGGACAGTGGTTTGGAGAGACAGTGGGCAGTGGTATGGAGAGAGTGGACATTGGTTTGGACAGAAAGAGGGCAGTGGGTGGGGAGAGTGGACAGTGGTTTGGAGAGACAGCGGGCAGTCGCTGGAGAGAGTGGACAGAGTTTGGAGAGAGTGTGGGCAGCGGTTTGGAGAGACTGGACAGTGGAATGGACAGTGGGCATTCGTTTTAAGAGAGTAGGCTATAGTTTGGAAAAAGAATGAGCAGTTTTTTGGAGAGTGGGCAGTGGTTTGAAGAGACAGTAGGCTGGGGGTTGCAGAGAGAGTGGGCAGTGATTTGGAGAAAGAGTGCGTGTTGTTTGGATAAAGAGTAGACAGTGGTTTGGAGAGGGTCTGGGCATTTGTTTGGAGAGAGTGGACAGTGGTTTGGACAGATTGGCAGGTGGTTTGGAGAGAGAGTGGGCAGTGGTTTGGAGAAAGAGTGGCACTGGTTTCGAGAGAGTGGGGCCAGTGCTTTGGAGGGAGTGGGCAGTGGTGTGCACAGAGAGTGGGAAGTGGATTGGAGAAAGAGAGGGCAGTGGTTTGGAGAGAGTTTGCAGTTATTTGTGGAGAGAGTGGACAGTGGTTTGGGGAGAGAAAATGGGCAGCGTTTCGGAGACAGCGTGGGCAGAGGATTCTACAGAGATTTGGCTGTGGGTTGGAGAGAGAGTGGGCAGTGGTTTGTAGAGTGTCCTGTGGTTTGTACAGAGAGTTGGCAGCGGTTTAAAGAGACAGTAGGCAGTGCTTTGGAGAGAGACAGCGCAGTGGTTCGGAGAGAGATTGGGCAGGTGTTTGGAGAGAGTGGGGAGTGGTTTGGAGAGAGCGTGAGCACTGGTTTGGAGAGAGAATGGGCAGTGGTTTGGAGAGAGAGTGGGCAGTGGTTTTGAAATAGAATGGACAGTGCTTTCGAGAGAGAGAGGATAGTGGTTTGGAGAGATTAGGCAGTGGTGTGCAGAGACAGTGGTCAGTGGTTGGAGAGAGTGCACAGTGGTTTGGAGAGAGAGGGTGCAGATGTTTGGAGAGAGTCTGGACAGTGGTTTGGAGAGAGATTGGGCTGTTTTTTTGGAGAGAGTGGACAGTGGTTTGGATATAGAGTAGGGAGAGGTTTGGAGAGAGAGTGGACAGTGGTTTGCAGAGAGAGAGTGGATAGTGGTTTGAGAAAGTGGCCAGTGGTTGGGAGAGATAGTAGGTAGAGGTTTGAAGAGAAAGTAAAAAGTGGTTTGTAAAGAGTGGGCGGTAGTTTGTAAAGAGTGGGAAGTGGTTTGGTGAGACGACAATGGTTGGGAGAGAGTGGACTGTGGTTTCGACAAGGTTTGGCAGTTGTGTGGTGAGTCAGTCGGCAGTGGTTTGTAGAGAGAGTGGCCCGTGCTTTGGAGAGAATTGAAAGCGGTTTGGAGAGAGACAGGACAGTGGTTTGGAGAGAGTGGGCAGTGTTTTGTAGAGACAGTGGGCAGTGGTTTGGAGCGAGTGGACAGTGGTTTGGAGAGAAAGTGGGCAGTGGTTTGGAGAGAGTGGACAGTAGTTTGGAGATACAGTGGGCAGTGTTTGGAGAGAGTGTGGGCAGTCGTTTGGACAGCGTGGACAGTGGAATGGAGAGTGGGCATTAGTTTTAAGAGGGTAGGCTATAGTTTGGAGAAATAATGAACAGTTTTTTGGAGAGTGGGCTGTGGATTGAAGAGAGAGTGGGCTGGCAGTTGCTGAGAGAGTGGGCAGTGATGTGGAGAAATATTGCGTAGTTGTTTGGATAAAGACTATACAGTGGTTTGTAGAGAGAGTGGGCATTGGTTTGGAGAGAGAGTGGGCAGTGGTTTTGAGAGAGAATGGGCAGTGGTTTGGAGAGAGAGTGGGCATTGGTTTGGAGTGGGAGCTGGCAGTGGTTTGGAGAGAGAGTGGGAGTGGTTTGGAGAGAGAGTGGGCAGTGGTTTTGAGAGAGAATGGGCAGTGGTTTGGAGAGAGAGGGGATTGTGGTTTTGAGAGAGTGGGCAGTGGTGTGCAGAGACAGTGGTCAGTGGTTTGAAGAGTGCGAATAGTGGTTTGGAGAGAGTGGTAAGTGGTTTGGAGGGACAGTGCACAGTGGTTTCGAGAGAGTGCGCAGTGGTTGGGAGAGAGATTAGGCAGCCGGTTGGAGAGAGTGTGGACAGTGGTTTGGAGAGAGAGTGGGCAGTAGTTTGGAGAGAGTGGACAGTGCTTTGGAGTGAGAGCAGGCAGCGGTTTGGAGAGAGAACAGTTTTTTGGAGAGTGGGCTGTGGATTGAAGAGAGAGTGGGCTGGCAGTTGCAGAGAGAGTGGGCAGTGATGTGGAGAAAGATTATGTACTTGTTTGGATAAAGACTAGACAGTGGTTTGTGGAGAGAGTGGGCATTGGTATGGAGTGGGAGTGAGCAGTGGTTTGGAGAGAGAGTGGGAGTTGTTTGGAGAGAGAATGGGCAGTGGTTTTGAGAGAGAATGGGCAGTGGTTTGGAGAGAGAGGGGATAGTGGTTTTGAGAGAGTGGGCAGTGGTGTGCAGAGACAGTGGTCAGTGGTTTGAAGAGTGCGAATAGTGGTTTGGGGAGAGTGGAAAGTGGTTTGGAGGGACAGTGCACATTGGTTCCAAGAGAGTGCGCAGTGGTTGGGAGAGAGATTAGGCAGCTGGTTGGAGAGAGTGTGTACAGTTGTTTGGAGAGAGAGTGGGCAGTAGTTTGGAGAGAGAGGACAGTGCTTTGCAGTGAGAGCAGGCAGCGGTTTGGAGAGAGAGAGTGGACATTGGATTGGGAGAGTAGCCAGTGGTTGGGAGAGAGAGTGAGTAGACAGAGGTTTGGAGAGAGAGTGGACAGTGGTTTGTGGAGAGAGAGTAGACTTTAGTTTGAGAGAAGGCCAGTGGTTTGGAGAGAGAGTAGGCAGAGGTTTGGTGAGAGAGGGGACAATGGTTTGTAAAGAGTGGGAGTGGTTTCTAAAGAGTGAAAAGTGTTTTGGAGAGAGAGCACAGTGGTGTGGAGAGAGTGGGCAGTGTTCTGGAGAGAGTGGACTATGGTTTTGACAAGGTGGGCGGTGGTGTGGTGAGGCAGTGGGCAGTGATTTGTAGAGAGAGTGCGCAGTTGTTTGGAGAGAGAGTAGACAGATGTTTGGAGAGAGTGTGGACAGTGGTTTGGAGAGAGTGGGCAGAGGTTTGGAGAGAGTGGACAGTGGTTTGAGAGGTTAGTTAGTGGTTGGGAGAGAGAGTGGACAGTGGTTAGGAAAGAGAGTGGACAGAGGTTTGGAGAGAGAGTGGACAGTGGTTAGGAGAGAGAGAGTGGATAGTGGTTTGAGAGATTGGCCACTGGTTTGAGAGGTTAGTTAGTGGTTGGGAGAGAGTGTAGTCAGAGGTTTGGCGAGAGAGTGGACAGTGGATTAGAGAGAGAGTTGACAGTGGTTTGGAGAGAGCGCGTACAGTGGTTTGGAGAGAGAATGGGCAGTGGTTTGGAGAGAGAGTGGGCAGTGGTTTGGAGAGAGGGTGGACAGTGGTTAGGAGAGAGAGAGTGGATAGTGGTTTGAGAGATTAGTTAGTGGTTGGGAGAGAGTGTAGTCAGAGGTTTGGCGAGAGAGTGGACAGTGGATTAGAGAGAGAGTTGACAGTGTTTTGGAGAGAGTGTGTACAGTGGTTTGGAGAGAGAATGGGCAGTGGTCTGGAGAGAGAGTGGGCAGTGGTTTGGAGAGAGGGTGGACAGTGGTTAGGAGAGAGTGACAAGTGGTTGGGAGAGAGAGTAGGCAGATGTTTGGAGAGAGTGGACTGTGGTTTCGACAAGGTGGGTAGTGGTGTGGTGAGGCAGTGGGCAGTGGTTTGTAGAGAGAGTGGACAGTGGTTTGGAGAGAGAGTTGGCGGTTATTTGTAGAGAGAGGAGTGGACAGTGATTTGGGGAGAGAAATTGTGCAGGGTTTTGGTGACAGCAGGGGCAGAGGTTCCTACAGATTTGGCAAGGGGTTGGAGAGAGAGTGGGCAGTGGTTCGTAGCGAGTGTGGGAAGTGATTTGTAAAGAGTGGGAAGTGGTTTGGAGAGAGAGGACAGTGGTTGGAAGAGAGTGGGCAGTCCTTTGGAGAGAGTGGACTGTGGTTTTGACAAGGTGGGTAGTGGTGTGGTGAGGCAGTGCGCAGTGGTTTGTAGAGAGGGTGGAAAGTGGTTTGGAGAGAGAGTGGGCAGTGGATTGAAGTGAGAGTGGGCAGTTATTTGTAGAGAGAGGAGTGGACAGTGGCTTGGGGAGAGAAAATGTGCAGGGATTTGGAGACAGCGTGGGCAGAGGTTCCAGCGTGGGCAGAGAGTGTGTGCAATGGTTTGTAGAGAGAATGCGCAGTGTTTTGGAGAGAGAGTGGGCCGTGGTTTGGACAGACCGTGAGCAGTGGTTTGGAGAGAGAATGGGCAGTGTTTGGAGAAAGAGTGGGCAGTGGTTTTGAGAGAGAGTGGATAGTGGTTTTTGGAGTGTGAACAGTGGTTTGGAGAGAGAGTGGGCAGTGGTTTTGAGAGAGAGTGGATAGTGGTTTGGAGAGTGTGGACAGTGGTGTGCAGCGACAGTGGTCAGTTGTTTGAAATGAAAAATGAAGAAATGAAAATCGCTTATTGTCAGGAGTAGGCTTCAATGAAGTTACTATGAAAAGTCCCTAGTTGCCACATTCCGGCGTCAGTCCAGGGAGGCTGGTACGGGAATCGAACCGTGCTGCTGGGCAGCTTGATCTGCTTTAAAAGCCAGCGATTTAACACAGTGAGCTAAACTAGAGAATGAACAGCGGTTTGGAGAGAGTGGATAGTGGTTTGGAGAGAGTGGACAGTGGCGCATAGAGAGAGTGGTCAGTGGTTTGGAGAGAGTGGAAAGTGGTTTGTAGGGTCAGTAGTTTGGAGAGAGTGGGCAGTGATTTCGAGAGAGAGTACAAAGAACAAAGAAAATTACAGCACAGGAACAGGCCCTTCGGCCCTCCCAGCCTGCGCTGATCCAGATCCTTTATCTGAACCTGTCTCCAATTTTCCAAGGTCTACTTCCCTCTGATGCCGCCCGTTCATATACCTGTCTAGATGCCTCAAAGTGCGTAGGCAGATATTTGGAGAGAGTGTGGACAGTGGTTTGGAGAGAGAGTGGGCAGTGGTTTGGAGAGAGTGGCAGTGGTTTGGAGAGATTGGGCAGTGGTTTGGAGAGAGAGTGAACAGTGGTTTGAGAGAGTGGCCAGTGGTTGTGAGAGAGAGTAGGCAGATTTTTGGAGAGAGAGTGGACAGTGGCTTGGAGAGAGAGCGGACAGTGGTTTGAGAGCGTGGCCAGTCGTTGGGAGATAGGGTAGGCAGAGGTTTGAGAGAGATTGGACAGTAGTTTGGAGAGGAAGTGTGCCGTGGTTTGGCGAGATTGGACAGAGGTTTGGATAGAGAGAGCTGACAGTGTTTTGGAGAAAGAGTAGACAGTGGTTTGGAGTGAGTGGACAGCGGTTTGGAGAGAATGGACAGTGGTTTGGAGAGAGTGGGCAGTGGTTTGTAAAGAATGGGCAGGTGTTTGGAAAGAGTGGGCAGTGGTTTCGAGAGAGTGGGCAGTGGTTTGTAAAGAGTGGGAAGTGGTTTGCAGAGAGAGGACAGTGGTTTGGCGAGAGTTGTCAGGTATTTGAAGGAGTGGACAGTAGTTCGTAGAGAGAGTGGACAGTGGTTCGTAGAGAGGGCGGACTGTGCTTTCGACAAGTTTGCAGTGGTGTGGTGAGGCAGTGGGCCGTGGGTTGTAGAGAGAGTGGGCAGTGGTGTGGAGTGAGAGTGGGCAGAGGTTTGGAGCGAGTGTGGGCAGTGGTTTGGGGAGAGAGAGGAAACAATGATCTGGAAGGACAGTGGGCAGCTGTTTGGAGAGAGAATGATCAGTAATTTAGAGAGACTGGGCAATGGATGGAGAGAGTGGGCAGTGGTTTGGAAATAAAGTGTGCAGCTGTGCGCAGATTGTCGCCAGGGGTTTGAGAGATTGGACACTGGTTTGGAGAGAGAGTGGTTAGTTTCTTGTGGGGGAGAATGAAGGTTGTTTCGAGTAATAAAAGGACAGTGGTTGGCGAGTGAGCGGAAGTGGTTTGGAGAGAGTAGGTAATGGTTTGGAGAGAATGGGCAGTGGATTGGAGAGAGTGAGCAGTTGTTTGGAGAGTGTGGGCAGTGGATTGGAGAGTGTGGGCAGCGGTACGGAGAGAGAGTGGGCAGTGATTTGGGCAAAGAATGGGCAGGATATTGGAGAGGGAGAGTGTGCCGAGGGTCGTAGAGAGACCCGACATTGGTTTGGAGAGACAGTGGACAGTGGTTTGCACAGAGTCGACTGTTGTGTGGAGAGAGTGGGAAGTGTTTTGGAGAGAGTGGGCTTTGTTTGGAGAGTTTGGACAGTGGTTTGGAGAGACAGTGGGAAGTGGTTTGGAGAGAGTGGACAGTGGTTTGAGAGAGTGGCCAGTGGTTTGGAGAGAGAGTAGGCAGAGGTTTGAAGAGAGAGTGGAATGTGGTTTTGAGAGCGAGAGAGAGTGGAGAGTGGTTTGGACCGGAAGTGGGCAGTTGTTTGGAGAGATGGGACAGTGGTTTGGATAGAGAGAGTGGACAGCATTTTGGAGAGAGTGGAAAGTGGTTTGAGAGAGTGGACAGTGGTTTGGAGAGAGTGGACAGTTGTTTGGAGAGAGAGTGGACAGTGATTTGGAGAGAGTGGGCAGTGGTTCGTAAAGAGTGGGCAGTGGTTTGGAGAGAGTACAGTTGTTTGCAGAGTGGGCAGGTTTTGGAGGAGTGGACAGTGGTTTGTAGAGAGAGTGGACAGTGTTCTGAAGAGAGTGGACTGTGCATTCGACAAGGTGGGCAGTGGTGTGGTGAGGCATTGAGCAGTGGTGTGGTCAGGCAGTGGGCAGTCGTTTGTACAGAGAGTTGGCAGTGGTTTGGAGAGAGAGTGGCAGCTGTTTGGAGAGTGTGGACAGTGGTTTGGAGAGAGAGAGGAGACAATGATCTGGAAAGAGAGTGGGCATTTGCTTGGAAAGAGAATTATCAGTAATTTAGAGAGACTGGTCAATGGGATGGAGAGAGTGGACAGTGGTTTGGAGAGAGAGTGTACCGTCATTTGGAGAAAGAGAATGCAGTAGTTTGGAGAGAGAGAGTGGACAGTGGTTTGGGGACAGCAAATGGGCAGTGCTTTGTCGAGAGTGGACAGTGTTTTGTTGACTGAGTGGATAGTGGTATGGAGACTGCGTGGGCAGAGTTTAACAGAGAGCGTTGGCAGTGGTTTGGAGAGAGAGTTGGCAGTGGTTTGTAGTTACAGTGCGCAGTCGTTTGGAGAGAGAGTGGACAGTTGTTTGTTGAAGGAGTGCAAAGTGGATTGGAGAGACAGTGGGCAGTGTTTGGGCGAGAGTGGACAGTGGTTTGGAGTGACAGTGGGCAGTGGTTTGGAGAGATTGGGCAATTGTTTGGAGAGAGAGTTGTCAGTAGTTCGGAGTGTGAGTGGCCGTGGTTTGGAGTGGGTGGACAGTGGTATGGTGAGAGAGTGAATAGTGATTTGGAGGGAGTTGGAAGTGTTTTCGAGGCATAGTGGGCAGTGGTTTGGTGAGAGTGGACATTGGTTTGGAGAGAGAATGGGCAGTGGTTTGGAGAAAGTGGACAGTGGTTTGGAGAGAGAGTGGTTAGTTTCTTGTGGGGGAGAATGAAGGTTGTTATCGAGTAATAAAAGGGCAGTGGTTGGCGAGTGAGCGGAAGTGGTTGGGAGAGAGTAGGTAGTGGTTTGGAGAGAATGGGCAGTGGTTTGGAGAGAATTAGCAGTGGATTGGAGAGTGTGAGCAGCGGTTCGGAGAGAGTGGGCAGTGATTTGGGCAAAGAATGGGCAGTGTTTTTGAGAGGGAGAGTGTGCCGAGGGTCGTAGAGAGACCCGACATTGGTTTGGAGAGACAGTGGACAGTGGTTTTCACAGAGTCGACTGTTGTGTGGAGAGAGTGGGAAGTGTTTTGGAGAGAGTGGGCTTTGTTTGGAGAGTTTGGACAGTAGTTTGGAGAGACAGTGGGAAGTGGTTTGGAGAGAGTGGACAGTGGTTTGAGAGAGTGGCCAGTGGTTTGGAGAGAGAGTAGGCAGAGGTTTGAAGAGAGAGTGGAATGTGGTTTTGAGAGCGAGAGAGAGTGGAGAGTGGTTTGGACCGGAAGTGGGCAGTTGTTTGGAGAGATGGGACAGGGGTTTTGATAGAGAGAGTGGACAGCATTTTGGAGAGAGTGGAAAGTGGTTTGAGAGAGTGGACAGTGGCTTGGAGAGAGTGGACAGTTGTTTGGAGAGAGAGTGGACAGTGATTTGGAGAGAGTGGGCAGTGGTTCATAAAGAGTGGGCAGTGGTTTGGAGAGAGTACAGTTGTTTGCAGAGTGGGCAGGTTTTGGAGGAGTGGGCAGTGGTTTGTAGAGAGAGTGGACAGTGTTCTGAAGAGAGTGGACTGTGCATTCGACAAGGTGGGCAGTGGTGTGGTGAGGCATTGAGCAGTGGTGTGGTCAGGCAGTGGGCAGTCGTTTGTACAGAGAGTTGGCAGTGGTTTGGAGAGAGAGTGGCAGCTGTTTGGAGAGTGTGGACAGTGGTTTGGAGAGAGAGAGGAGACAATGATCTGTAAAGAGAGTGGGCATTTGCTTGGAAAGAGAATTATCAGTAATTTAGAGAGACTGGTCAATGGGATGGAGAGAGTGGACAGTGGTTTGGAGAGAGAGTGTGCCGTCATTTGGAGAAAGAGAGGGCAGTAGTTTGGAGAGAGAGAGTGGACAGTGGTTTGGGGAGAGCAAATGGGCAGTGCTTTGTCGAGAATGGACAGTGTTTTGTTGACTGAGTGGTTAGTGGTATGTAGACTGCGTGGGCAGAGTTTAACAGAGAGCAGTGGTTTGTAGTTACAGTGCGCAGTCGTTTGGAGAGAGAGTGGACAGTTGTTTTTTGAGGGAGTGCAAAGTGGATTGGAGAGACAGTGGGCAGTGTGTGGGAGAGAGTGGACAGTGGTTTGGAGTGACAGTAGGCAGTGGTTTGGAGAGATTGGGCAATTGTTTGGAGAGAGAGTTGTCAGTAGTTCGGAGTGTGAGTGGCCGTGGTTTGGAGTGGGTGGACAGTGGTATGGTGAGAGAGTGAATAGTGATTTGGAGGGAGTTGGAAGAGTTTTGGAGGCATAGTGGGCAGTGGTTTGGTGAGAGTGGACATTGGTTTGGAGAGAGAATGGGCAGTGGTTTGGAGAAAGTGGACAGTGGTTTGGAGAGAGTAAGCATTGTTTTGGAGAGGCTGAGCAGCGGTTCGGTGAGAGAGTGAACAGTGGTCCGGGGAGAGAGTGGGCAGTGTTTTGGAGAGAGTGGGCAGTGGTTTTGATCTAATATGGCAGGCAGGGCATTCCAAACCCTTACTACACTCTGGTAAAGAACATACATCTGTCATCTGTACTACATCTATCTGCCCTTAATTTAAAGCTATGTCCTCTCGTGCTAGACATCACCATCCGATGAAAAAGGCTCTCACTGTCCACCCTATCTAATCCTCTGATCATCTTGTATGCTTCAATTAAGTCACCTCTTAACCTTATTCTCTCGAACGAAAACTGCCTCAAGTCCCTCAGCCTACCCTCATAAGATCTTCCCTCCATATCCGGCAACATCCTGGTAAATCTCCTCTGTACCCTTTCCAATGCTTCCACATCCTTCCTATAATGCGGGGACCAGAATTTCACGCAATATCCCAAATGTGGCCGCACCAGAGTTTTGTACAGCTGCAACATGATCTCATGGCTCCGAAACTCAGTTCCTCTACCAATAAAGGCTAACACACCTTACGCCATCTAAACAACCCTCTCAACCTGGGTGGAAAATTTCAGGGATCTATGTACATGGACACCGAGATCCCTCTGCTCATCCACACTACCAAGAACCTTATCATTAGCCCAGTACTCTGTCTTCCTGTTATTCCTTCCAAAATGAATCACGTCACACTTTTCTCATTAAACTCAATTTCCCACCTCTCAGCACAGCTGTGCAGCTAATCTAAGTCCCTCTGTAACCTCAACATCCTTCCACACTATCCACAACTCCACTGACTTTCGTGTCATCTGCAATACACCACATCAACTGCTTTACCCTCATCCACCTGTTTGGTCACCTTCTCAAAGAATTCAATGAGGTTTGTGAGGCACGACCTACCCTTCACAAAACCATGTTGACTGTCTCTAATCAAATTATTCCTTTCCATATGATTATACATCCTATCTCTTATAAACTTTCCAAGACTTTGCCCACAACAGAAGTAAGGCTCACTGGTCTATATTTACCGGGAATGCCTCTACTCCACTTCCTGAACAAGGGGACAACATTTGCTATCTTCCAGTCTTCTGGCACTATTCCTGTAGACAAAGATGACTTAAAGATCAAGGCCAAAGGCTCACCAATCTCCTTCCTAGCTTCCCAGAGAATCATAGGATAAATCCCATCCGGCCCAGGGGACTTACATGTTTTCACACTTTCCAGAATTGCTAACACCTCATGCTTATGAACTTCAAGCCCTGCTGGTCTAGTCGCCTGTATCTCAGTATTCTCCACGACAACAGTATGTTTTCCCTGTGTGAATACTGACGAAAAGTATTCATTTAGCACCTCTCCTATCTCCTCGGACTCCACGCACAACTTCCCACTACTATCCTTGACTGGCCCTACTCTAACGCTAGTCATTCTTTTATTCCTCACATATCAGTGGAAAGCTTTTGGGTTATCCTTGATCCTACCAGCCAAAGACTTGTCCTGTCCCCTCCTGGCTCTTCTTAGCTCTCTCTTTAGGTCCTTCCCAGCCAACTTGTATATCTCGAGCGCCCTAACTGAACCTTCACGTCTCATCTTTACATAAGCCTCCTTCGTCCTCTTGACAAGTGTTTCAACTACTTTAGCAAACCACGGTTACCTCGCTTGACGACTTCCTCCCTGCCTGACAAGTAGGGGGGGTGGCAGGGGCCGCCCTGGGGGAGGGCGGCCACCGCGCATGCGCTGGTTGGCACCGGCCCAACTGCGCACGCGCGGGACCCGAGTCTCTGGCGCCCCCTAGCACATGGCGCCCCGGGCGACTGCCCAAGTTGCCGGTACCTTGGGCCGGCCCTGCAAATCTAACACCTCTCCTGTTCATTACGCTGTACCAAATCCAATATGGCCTCGCCTCTCTTTGCGTATCTATATACTGTGTTAGGAAACCGTCCTGCACACACTGGACAAAAACGCACCCATCTAAAGTACTCGAACTATAGTGTTTCCACTCAATATTTGGAAAGTTAAAGTCCCCCATAACAACTTTTTTTTTTAGAACAGTACAGCACAGAACAGGTCCTTCGGCCCTCGATGTTGTGCCGAGCCATGATCACCCTACTCAAACCCACGTATCCACCCTATACCCGTAACCCAACAACCGCCCCCCCTTAACCTTACTATTTAGGACACTACGGGCAATTTAGCATGGCCAATCCACCTAACCCGCACATCTTTGGACTGTGGGAGGAAACCGGAGCACACAGAGGAAACCCACGCACACACGGGGAGGACGTGCAGACTCCGCACAGACAGTGACCCAGCCGGGAATCGAACCTGGGACCCTGGAGCTGTGAAGCATTTATGCTAACCACCATGCTACTGTGCTGCCCCTCAACTACCCTGTTACTTTCGCTCACATCCAGAATCATCTTTGCAATCCTTTCCTCTACATCTCTGGAACTTTTCAGTGCCCTATAGAAAATCCCTAACAGGGTGACCTCTCCTTTCCTGTTTATAACCTCAGCCCGTACTACCTCAGTCGACGAGTCCTCATCAAGCGTCCTTTCTGTCACCGTAATACTGTCCTTGACTAACAATGCCACTCCTCCCCCTCTTTTGCCACCTTCCCTGAGCATACTGCAATATCTAAACCCCGGCACCTGCAACAACCATTCCTGTCCCTGCTCTATCTATGTCTCCGAAATGGCTAAAACATCGAAGTCCCAGGTACCAACCCATGCTGCAAGCTCACCCACCTTATTCCGGAAGCTCCTCGCATTGAAATAGACACACTTCAAACCACCTTCCTGTCTACTGGTACACTCCTGCAACTTTGAAACCTTACTCATTATTCTCAACCTCCTGTATTCTGGAGCTACAATTCAGGTTCCCAATCCCCTGCTGAACTACTTTAAACCCAACCGAAGAGCATTAGCACATTTTCCCCCCAGGATATTGGTACCCCTCCAGTCCAGGTGTAGACCGTCCCGTTTGTAGAGGTCTCACCTACCTCAGAATGAGCCCCAATTATCCAGGAATCTGAAACCCTCCCTCCTGCACCATCACTGTACCCACGTGTTCAACTGCTCTCTCTCCCTATTCCTCGTCTCTCTAGCACGTGACACGGCTAAGAACCCAGAGATAACACCTCTGTTTGTCCTAGATCCAAGTTTACACCCAAACTCATTGAATTCCTGCCTTATACCTTATCCCTTTTCCTACCTATGTCGTTGGTACCTATGTAGACCACGGCTTGGGGCTTCTCCCCCTCCCCCTTAAGGATCCAGAAAACACAATCAGAGACATCGCGGACCCTGGCACCTGAGAGGCAACACACCAACCACGAGTCTTTCTCGTTCCCACAGAATCTGTTGTCTATCCCCCTGACTATGGAGTCTCCAATGACTAATGCTCTACTCCTCTCCCCAATTTCTTTCTGAGAAACAGGGACAGACTCTGTGCCAGAGACCTGTACCTCATGGCTTACCCCTGGTAAGTCCCTTCCGCACCAGTATCCAAAGCGGTATCCTTGTTACTAAGTGGAACGACCACAGGGGATTCCTGTACTGACTGCTTCCTCCCAGCCCCTTTCACCATCACCCATCTATCTTTATTCTTCGGTGTAACTACATACCTGAAGCTTCTATCTATGACCAACTCTGCCTCCCGAATGAACCGAAGTTCATCCAGCTCCAGCTCCATTTCCCTAACACGGTTTCTGAGGAGCTGGAGATGGCTGCACTTCCCACAGATGAAATAAGCAGGGACACTGACGGCGTCCCTCACCTCAAACATTCTGCAGGAGGAAAATTGTACTGCCTTCCCTACCATTGCCTCGAGATAAAACAATAAAAATACAGGAAGAGCTCACCTGAAAGTCATTCAACCCCTTAGTTTAGAGGAGGTGGAAGGGTGGGGATACTACGAGTTGAGTGTCTCTGGTTTAGCAACCGCCCGACTTATATACAGGCACTAACAAATCATCCCAGATATACACACGGCCGACGTCCTGCAGCTCTAAAGGTAAGTTTCTAAAGAGGTAAACGTAGCTTCCCGACAGGACTCTGGACACTGCCCACACCGAAAATCTGAAAATCTGGAGAGAGTGGGAACTAGTTTGGACCGAGTGTGCAATGGTTTGGAGAGTGTGGGCAGTGGTTTGGAGAGAGAGTGGGCAGTGGTTTCGAGAGACAGTGGGCAATGGCTTGAACAGTATCCAGTGGTTTGATGAGAGTGTGGGCAGTGGTTTGGAGACAGTGTGGAGAGTGGCAGTGGTTTGGAGAGAGTGTGCAGTGGTTTGGAGAGTGGAAAGCGGTTTGGAGGGAAAAGGCTATAGTTTGGTTACAGAGTGAGCAGTTGTTTGGAGAGTGGGCAGAGGTTTGAATAAAGAATGGGACGTGGTTTGGGGGGAGAGTGGTCAGTGGTTTGCAGAGAGTAGGCTGTTGTTTGTAGAGAGTTGGCTATGGTTTGGAATGATTGCGAAGTGGTTTGGAGAGAGTGTGCACAGTGATTTGCAGATACAGTGGGCAGTGGGCAGGAGGGAGTGGTTAGTGGTTTGGGGAGAGAGTGGGCAGTAGTTATGGGAGAGTGGGCAGCGGTTCGGAGTGGGATTGGGCAATAGTTTGGAAAGAGAGTGGGCAGTTGTTTGTCGGGAGAGTGGCCAGTGGTTTGGAGAGAGTGGACAGTGGTTTGGAGAGACAGCGGTCAGTGGTTAGGAGAGAGTGGAGAGTGTTTAGGAGAGACAGCGGACAGTGGTTTGGAGAGAGAGAGGACAGTGGTTTGGAGAGAGTGGACAGTGGTTTGGAAATGGGCAGTGGTTTGCAGAAAGTGGGCAATGGCTTGGAGTGAGTGAGCAGTGGTTTGCAGAGAGAGTGGGCTGTGGTTTGGTTTGTGGGCTATTGTTTCGAGAGAGTGGGATAAGGTCTGGAAAGGTTGGCAAGTGGTTTGTAAAGAGAATGGGCAGTGGTTTGCAGAGAGAGTGTGCAGTGGATTGGAGAAAGAGAGTGCAGTGGTTTGGAGAGATAGTGGGCAGTGATTGTAGAGACAGTAGGCAGTGATTTAGAGAGAGCGTGGGCTGTGGTTTGGAGAGAGTGGGCTGTGGTTTGGAGAGAACTTGGGCTTTAGTTTATAGAGAGAGTGGCCAGTGGTTTGGTGAGAGTGTGAACAGAGGTTTGGCGAGAGAATGGGCAGTGGTCAGGAGAGAGATTGGGAAGTGGTTTGGAGAGATAGTGAGCAGACTGTTGTGGAGAGATTGTGCAGTAATTTGGAGAGACAGTGTTCAGTGCTTGGGATAGACAGTGGGCAGAGATCAGTAGAGAGAGTGCGCAGTGGTTTGGAGAGAGAGTGAACAGTGGATTGGAGAGAGAGTGGGTAGTGGTTTGTAGAGAAAATGGACAGTGGTTTGGAGAGACAGTGGGTAATGGTTTGCAGAGTATACAGTGGTTTGGTGAGAGTGTGGGCAGTGGTTTGTAGAGAGTGGACAGTGCTGTGGAGAGTGGCAGTGGTTCGGAGAGAGTGGAACGTGGTTTGGAGAGTGGACAGTGGTTTGGAGGGAGAGGGCTATAGTTTGGTGACAGAGAGCAGTTGTTTTCAGAGTGGGCAGTGGTTTGAAGAAAGAGCGGGACGTGGTTTGTAGGGAGAGTGGTCAGTGGTTTGGGGAGAGAGAGGGCAGTGGTTTGGAGAGAGTGGGCTGTTGATTGGAGAGAGTTTGCACAGTGGTTTGCAGATACAGTGGGCAGTGGTTAGGAGAGTGTGGTCAGTGGTTTGTGAGAGTGGGCAATGGTTATGGGAGAGTGTGCAGCGGTTCGGAGAGAGATTGTGCAGTGATTTGGAAAGAGAGTGGGCTGTGGTTTGTCGGGAGAGTGGCCAGTGGTTTGGAGAGAGTGGACAGTGGTTTGGAGAGACAGCGGTCAGTGGTTTGGAGAGAGTGGACAGTGGTTTGGAGAGACAGCGGACAGTAGTTTGGAGAGAGAGGGCAGTGGTTTGGAGAGAGAGGACAGTGGTTCGCAGAGAGTGGACAGTGGTTTGGAGAATGGGCAGTGGTTTGCAGAAAGTGGGCAGTGGCTTGGGGTGAGTGAGCAGTGGTTTGGAGAGAGAATGGGCTGTGGTTTGGGGAGAGTGGATTGTTGTTTCGGGAGAGTGGTCTGTGGTTTGGAAAGTTGTCAAGTGGTTTGTAGAGAGAATTGGCTATGGTTTGGAGACAATGGGCAGTGATTTGCAGAGAGAGTGTGCAGTGGATTGGAGAAAGAAAGTGCAGTGGTTTGGAGAGATACTGGGCAGTGATTGGGAGAGACAGTGGGCAGTGATTTGGAGAGCGAGTGGGCTGTGGTTTGGAGAGAGAGTGGGCTGTGGTTTGGAGAGAACTTGGGCTTTAGCTTAGAGAGAGAGTGGCCAGTGGTTTGGTGAGAGTGTGAACAGTGCTTTGGAGACACAGTGTGCAGTGATTAGGAGAGAGAGTGCACAGTGGTTTGGAGAGAGAGTGAATAGTCGATTGGCGAGAGAGTGGGCAGTGTTTTGGAGAGACAGGGAACAGTGATTGGGAGAGACAGTGGGCAGTGTTTAGGAGAGAGAGTGCACAGTGGTTTGGGGAGAGTGGGCTTTTGTTTGGTGAGAGTGGGCTATGGTTTGGAGAGATAGTGAGCAGACTGTTGTAGAGAGAGTTTGCAGTTCTTTGGAGAGACAGTGGGCAGTGTTTAGGAGAGCGAGTGCGCAGTAGTTTGGAGAGACAGGGAACAGTGGTTTGGAGAGAGTGGGCAGTGGTTTGGGGAGAGTGGGCTGTTGTTTGGAGAGAGTGGGCTATGATTTGGAGATAGTGGGAAGTGGTTTGGGGAGAGTGGGCTGTTGTTTGGAGAGAGTGGGCTATGATTTGGAGAGAGTGGGCAGTGGTTTGGGGAGAGTGGGCTGTTGTTTGGAGAGAGTGGGCTATGGTTTGGAGAGGTTGGCAAGTGGTTTGGAGTGAGAGGAGGCAGTGGTTTGGAGAGAGAGTGCGCAGTGGTTTGGAGAGATTTGGCAGTGGTTTGGACAGGGATTATGCTACGGTTTGGATAGAGTGGGCAGTGGTTTGCAGAGAGAGTATGCAGTGCTTTGGAGAGGCAGTTGGCAGTAGTTTGGAGAGAGAGTGGGCAGTGGTTTGGAGATATATTTGGCAGTGGTTTGGAGAAAGTGGGCAGTGGTCTGGAGAGACAATGGGCAGCTGTTTGGAGAGACAGTGAATAGTGGTTTGGAGAAATTGGCAGAACTAATGAGAGACAATAGTCAGTGGTTTGGTGAAAGTGGGCTTTTGTTTGGAGAGCGTGGGCTATGGTTTAGAGAGGTTGGCCAGTTGTTTGGAGTGAGAGGGAGCAGTGGGTTGGAGAGAGAGTGGGCAATGGCTGGAGAGAGTGGGCAGTGGTTTGGAGAGAGAGTGGGCAGTGGCTGGAGAGAGAGTGGGCAGTGGTTTGGAGAGAGAGTGGGCAGTGGCTGGAGAGAGAGTGGGCAGTGGTTTGGAGAGAGAGTGGGCAGTGGCTGGAGAGAGAGTGGGCAGTGGTTTGGAGAGAGAGTGGGCAGTGGTTTGGAGAGAGTGGGCAGTGGTTTGGTCATAGAGTTGTCTACCGTTTGGAGAGAGTGGGCAGTGGTTTGCAGAGAGAGAGTGCAGTGCTTTGGAGAGAGTTGGCAGTGGTTTGGAGAGGGAGTGGATAGTGGTTTGTAGAGACTGTGGTCAGTGGTTGGAGGAGAGAGTGGGAAGTGGCTTTGTGAGAGTGGACAGTGGTTTGGTGAGAGTTGACAGTGGTTTGGAGAGACAGTGGGCAGTGGTTTGGTGAGAGTGGGCAGTGGTTTGGAGAAACAGTGGGCAGTAGTTTGGTGAGAGAATAGGCAGTGGCTTGGAAAGAGAGTGGGCAGTGGTCTGGAGAGAGAGTGGGCAGTGGTTTGGAGTGAGAGGACAGTGGTTTGGAGGGACAGTGGGCAGGCACTTGGAGAGACAGTATGCAGTGGCTTTGTGAGAGTGGACAATGGTTTGGAGAGAGTGGGGAATGGTTTACTGATAGTGGACAGTGATTTGGAGAGAGAGAGGGCAGTGGTTTATAGAGAGTGAACAATGGTTTGTAGATAGTCGGCAGTGGTTTGGGGAGACTCTGGACAGTGATTTGGAGAGAGTGTTGACAGCTGTTTGGAGAGAGTGGACAGTGGTTTGGAGAGACAGTGTGCAGTGGTTTGGAGACAGAGTTGACAGTGGTTTGGAGAGAGTGGACAGTGGTTGGAGAGACAGTGTGCAGTGGTTTGGAGAGAGAGTGGGCAGTGGCTGGAGAGAGAGTGGGCAGTGGTTTGCAAAGAGTTGGCAGTGGTCTGGTCATATAGTGGGCCACCGTTTGGAGAGAGTGGGCAGTGGTTTGCAGAGAGAGAGTGCAGTGCTTTGGAGAGAGAGTTGGCAGTGGTTTGGAGAGGGAGAGGATAGTGGTAGTAGAGACTGTGGTCAGCGGTTTGAAGAGGTAGTAGGCAGTGGTTTGGAGAGAGTGTTGCAGTGGTTTGGAGAGAGAGTGGGAAGTTGCTTTGTGAGAGTGGACAGTGGTTTTTTGAGAGTGGAGAGTGGTTTGGAGAGACAGTGGCAGTGGTTTGGTGAGAGTGGGCAGTAGTTTGGAGAGACAGTGGGCAGTGGTTTGGTGAGAGTGGACAGTGGTTTGGAGAGTGGTCAGTGGTTTGGAGAGAAAGTGGGCCATGGTTTGGAGAGCGAATGGTTAGCGGTGTGGAGTGAGAGTGGACGGTGCTTTGGAGAGAGATTGGACAGTGGTCTGGAGAGACAGTGTGCAGTAGTTTGCAGAGAGAGGACAGTGGTTTCGTGAGTAATTGGACTTTAGTTTAGAGGGAGAGTGGCCACTGGTTTGGTGAGAGTGTGAGCAGTGGTTTGGTTAGAGAATGGGCAATGGTTTGAAGACAGAGCGGATGGTGGTTTTGGAGAGATTGGACAGTGGTTTGGAGAGACTGTGGTGAGTGGTTTGGTGAAAGTGGACAATGGTTTGGAGAGAGAGTGGGGTAATGATTTGGCGAGAATGGAGAGTGGTGTGGAGAGAGAATGGGCAGTGGTTTGCAGAGAGTGGGTAGTGGTTTTGTTAGAGTGGACATTGGTTTTTAGACTGTGGTCAATGATTTGGTGAGAGTGGACTGTGGTTTGGCCAGATTGTGGGCAGTGGTTAGGAGAGATTTCGCAGTGGTTTGGAGAGAGAGTAGGCAGAGGTTTGGAGGAAGTGTGGACAGTGGTTTAGAGAGAGTATATGCAATAGTTTGGAGAGAGTGGGCATTGATTTGGTGAGAGAGGGTAGTGTTTTGGATACAGAGTGGGCAGTGGTTTTGTGAGAGTGAGGGCGGTGGGATGCAGAATGTGAACAGTGGTTTGGAGAGAGAGAAGTGTTTTGGAGAGAGAGTAGGCACTGGTTTGGCGAGAGAATGAGCAGTGACTTGGAAAGAGAGTGGGCAGTGGTCCAGAGAGTGAGTGGGCAGTGGTTTGGAGGGAGTGTACAGTGGTTTTCAGATACATTAAACAGTGGTTTGGAGATACAGTGCACACGCACAGTGGTTTGGAGAGACAGTGGGCAGTGGCTTTTTAAGAGTGGACAATGGTTTGGAGAGAGAGTGGGCAATGGTTTATTGAGAGTTGACAGTGATTTGGAGAGAGAGAGGGCAGTGGTTTAGAGAGAGTGAACAATTGTTTGTAGAGACTGGACAGTGGTTTGGGGAGACAGTGGACAGTGATTTGGAGAGAGAGTTGACAGTGGTTTGGAGCGAGTGGTCAGTAGTTTTGAGAGACAGTGCGCAGTGGCTTGGAGAGAGAGTGAATAATCGATTGGAGGTAGTGGAAAGTGGTTTGGCGGGACACTGTGCAGTGGTTTGGTGAGAGTGGACAGTGGTTTGGAGAGAGTGGACAATGGTTTGGAGAGACAGTGGACAGTGGTTTGGAGAGAGTGGACAGTCGTCTGGAGAGACAGTGGGCAGTGGTTTGCAGAGAGTGGACAGTGGTTTGCAGAGTGGGCAATGTTGGGGGAGCATTTTGGAGACAGTGACCACAATTATGTGACTTTCACTTTAGGAATGGAGTTGGATAGGTGCATGTAACAGGGCAAGGTTTACAATTGGGGGAAGGGTAAATACAATGCCTTCAGACAAGAATTGAAGTGAGTAAGTTGGGAAAATAGGCTGTCAGGGAAGGACACAAGTGAAGTGTGGAACTAGTTCAAGGAACAGGTACTGCGTGCCTTTGATATGTATTCCCTGTCAGGCAGGGAAGAGATGGTCGAGTGAGCGAACCATGGTTGACAAGAGAGGTTGAATGTCTTGTTAAGAGGAAGAAGGAAACTTATGTAAGGCTGAGGATAAAAGGTTCAGACAGGGCGCTGGAGGGATACAAGATGGCCAGGAGGGTACTGAAGAAAGGGATTAGGTAGCAAAGAGAGGGCATGAAAAATCATTGGCGGGTCGGATGAAGGAAAACCCCAAGGCCTTTTACACATATGTGAGAAATATGAGAATGACTAGAGCGAGGGTAGGTCAGATCAAGGACACTAGCGGGAGATTGTATATTGAGTCTGACAAGACAGGAGAAGTCTTGAACGAGTACTTTTCTTCAGTGTTCACAAACGAGAGGGGCCATATTGTTGGAGAGGACAGTGTGAAACAGACTGATAAGCTTGAGGAGATACTTGTTAGGAAGGAAGATGTGTTGGGCGTTTTGAAAAACTTGAGGATAGACAAGTCCCCCGGGCATGACGCGATATATCCAAGGATTCTATGGGAAGCAAGAAATGCAATTGCAGAGCCGTTGGCAATGATCTTTCGTCCTCACTTTCAACAGGGGTGGTACCAGGTGATTGGAGAGTGGCGAGTGGCGAATGTCGTGCCCCTGTTCAAAAAAGGAATAGGGATAACCCTGGGAATTACAGGCCAGTTAGTCTTACTTCAGTGGTAGGCAAAGTAATGGAAAAGGTACTGAGGGATAGGATTTCTGAGCATCTGGAAAGGCATTGCTTGATTAGGGATAGTCAGCACAGATTTGTGAGGGGTAGGTCTTGCCAAACAAGTCTTATTGACTTCTTTGAGGAGGTGACCAAGCATGTGGATGAAGGTAAAGCAGTGGATGTAGTGTACGTGGATTTTAGTAAGGCATTTGATAAGGGTCCCCATGGTAGGCTTATGCAGAAAGAAAGGAGGAATGGGATAGTGGAAAATTTGGCCAGTTGGATAACGAACTGGCTAACCGATAGAAGTCAGAGAATGGTGGTGGATGGCAAATATTCAGCCTGGAGCCCAGTTACCAGTGGCGTACAGCAGGGATCAGTCCTGGGTCCTCTGCTGTTTGTCATTTTCATTAATGACTTGGATGAGGGAGTTGAATGGTGAGCCAGTAAATTTGCAGATGATCCGAAGATTGGTCGAGTTGTGGATAGTGAGGAGGGCTGTTGTCGGCTTCAAAGAGACATAGATAGGATACAGAGATGGGCTGTGAAGTAGCAGATGGAGTTTAACCCTGACAAGTGTGAGGTTGTCCATTTTGGAAGGACAAATATGAATGCGCAATACAGGGTTAACGGTAGGGTTCTTGGCAATGTGGAGGAGCAGAGAGATCTTGGGGTCTATGTTCATAGATCTATGAAAGTTGCCACTCAAGTGGATAGAGCTGTGAAGAAGGCTTATGGTGTGCTAGCGTTCATTAGCAGAGGGATTAAATTTAAGAGCCGTGAGGTGATGATGCAGCTGTACAAAACCTTGGTCAGGCCACATTTGGAGTACTGTGTGCATTTCTGGTCACCTCATTTTAGGAAGGATGTGGAAGCTTTGGAAAAGGTGCAAAGGAGGTTTACCAGGATGTTGCCTGGAATGGAGAGTAGGTCTTACGAGGAAAGGTTGAGGGTGCTAGTCCTTTTCTCATTGGATGATCAGGGGAATAGATAGAATAGCCAGTCAGAGACTTTTACCCAGCGTGGTTGAAACCATTACAAGGGGACATAAATTTAAGGTAAATGGTGGAAGATATAGGTGGGATGTCAGAGGTAGGTTCTTTACCCAGGGAGCAGTGGGGGCATGGAATGCACTGCCTGTGGAAGTAGTTGAGTCGGAAACATTAGGGACCTTCAAGCGGCTATTGGATAGGCACATGGATTATGGTAGAATAATGGAGTGTAGATTACTTTGTTCTTAAGGGCAGCACGGTAGCATTGTGGAACGCACAATTGCTTCGCAGTTCCAGGGTCCTCCAACAGTCCAAAGATGTGCATGTTGGGTGGATCGGCCATCATAAATTTCACTTAGTGTCCATAATTCTATGATCTATAATTAACCTAGGACAAAAGTTCTGCACAACATCGTGGGCCGAAGGGTCTGTTCTGTTCTGTATTTCTCTATAAGGCTATAAGTTAGGGGATAGTGTGCAGCGGAACGGAGAGAGAATGGGCAGTGATTTGGACGGAGCGTGGCAAGTGGTTTGTAGAGAGAGTGTGCAGATGACTGTAGAGCGAATGGGCAGTGGTTTGGAGAGAGAATGCACTGGGTTTGGAGAGAGTGGCCAGTGATTGGAGGGAACGTGGGCAGTGGTTTGGAGGGAGAATCGGCAGTGGTTTGTACAGAGAGTGGGCAGTGGTTTGTAGAGAGAGTGGACAGAGATTAGTAGAGAGAATTGGTAGTGGTTTGTAGTGAGAGAGGGGGCACTGGTTTGTAGAGAGATTGGGCAGAGGTTTCTAGAAAGAGTAAGCATTAGAACATAAGAACATCAGAACTAGGAGCAGGAGTCGGCCATCTGGCCCCTCGAGCCAGCTCCGCCATTCAATGAGATCATGGCTGATCTTTTGTGGGCTCAGCTCAACTTTCCGGCCCGAACACCATAACCCTTAATCCCTTTATTCTTCAAAAAACTACCTATCTTTACCTTGAAAACATTTAATGAAGGAGCCTCAACTGGTTCACTAGGCCAGGAATTCCATAGATTCAAAACCTTTTGGGTGAAGACGTTCCTCCTAAATTCAGTCCTAAATCTACTTCTCCTTATTTTTAGGCTATGTCCCCTAGTTCTGCTTTCACCCGTCAGTGGAAACAACCTGCCCGCATCTATCCTATCTATTCCCTTCATAACTTTAAATGTTTCTAGAAGATCCTCCCTCATCCTTCTAAAGTCCAACGAGTATAGTTGCAGTCTACTCAACCTCTCCTCATAATCCAAACCCTTCAGCTCTGGGATTAAACTAGTGAATCTCCTCTGCACACCTTCCAGTGCCAGTATGTCCTTCCTCAAGTAAGGAGACAGAAACCGAACACAATACTCCAGGTGTGGCCTCACTAACACCTTATACAATTGCAACATAACCTCCCGAGTCTTAAACTCCATCGCTCTAGCAATGAAGGACAAAATTCAATTTGCCTTCTTAATCACCTGTTGCACCTGTAAACCAACTTTCTGTGACTCATGCACTACACACCCAGGTCTCTCTGCACTGCGGCGTGCTTTAATATTTTATTGTTTAAATAATAATCCCGCTTGCTGTAATTCCTACCAAAATGGATAACCTCACATTTGTCAACATTGTATTCCATCTACCAGAACCAAACCCATTCATTTAACCTATCCAAATCCCTCTGCAGACTTCCAGTATCCTCTGCACTTTTCGCTTCACCACTCATCTTAGTGCCATCTGCAAACTTGGACACATTGCCCTTGGTCCCCAACTCCAAATCATCTATGTAAATTGTGAACAATTGTGGGCCCAACACGGATCCCTGAGGGACACCACTAGCTACTGATTGCCAACCAGAGAAACACCCATCAATCCCCACACTTTGCTTTCTATTAATTAACCAATCCTCTATCCATGCTACTATTTTACCCTTAATGCCATGCATGTTAATCTTATGCAGCAACCTTTTGTGTGGCACCTTCTCAAAGGCTTTCTGGAAATCCAGAAATACCACATCCATTGGCTCCCCGTTATCTACTGCACTGGTAATGTCCTCAAAAAATTCCACTAAATTAGTTAGGCACGACCTGCCCTTTATTAACCCATGCTGTGTCTGCCCAATGGGACAATTTCTATCCAGATGCCTCGCTATTTCTTCCTTGATGATATATTCCAGCATCTTCCCTACGACCGAAGTTAAGCTCATTGGTCTATAATTTTCTGCTCTCTGCCTACCTCCTTTTTTTAAACAGTGGTATCACGTTTGCTAATTTCTTAAACAGTGGTGTCACGTTTTCTCATTAGATTGTTCGTTTGTAGAAATATTGGAATGTGGTTCGGGGAGAGAGTGTGGACAGTGATTTGGAGAGAGAGTGTGCAGTGGTTTGGGAAGAGTGGGTAGTGGTTTGGAGAGAGTGGACAGTGGTTTGGAGAGTCAGGGGTCAGTTGTTTGGTGAGAGTGGACAGTGGTGTGGAGAGAGAGAGGACAGTGGTTTGGAGAGAGAGAGAGAGAGAGTGGACATTGGTTTGAGTGTGCAGTGGTTTAGAGAGATTGGACAGTGGTTTGGAGTGAGAGAGTGGCTGGTCTTTTGGGCAGAGCATGGACAGTAGTGTTAGAGAGTGGACAATAGTTTGGAAAGAGTGGACAGTGGTTTGGAGCGACAGTGGTCAATGGTTTCAAGAGAGTGAATAGTGGTTTGGAGAGAGTTGGAAGTGGTTTGGAGAGACAGTGGGCAGTGATTTGGTGAGCGTGCGCAGTGGTTTGGAGAGATGGTGGGCAGTGGTTTGGAGAGAGAGTGGGCAGTGATTTTGAGAGTGTGGACAGTGGTTTGGAGAGAGGGGGCTATTGTTTGGAGAGATTGGGAGGTGGTTTGGAGAGAGAGTGGGCAGTGTTTTGGAGAGATAGTGGGCAGTGGTTTGGAGAGAAAGCGCGCAGTGAATTGGAGAAAGTGAGGGCAGTGGTTTGGACAGGGAGTAGGCAGTTGTATGTCGAGAGAGTGCACAGTGCTTTGGGGAGCGAAAATGCACAAGGTTTTGGGGAAAGCATTGGCAGAGAGTTGGTAGTGGGTTGGAGAGAGAATGGGCAGTGGTTTGTAGAGAGAGTGGGCAGTGGTTTATAGATAGAATGCGCAGTGGTTTGGAGAGAGAGTGGACAGTGGTTTAGAGAAAGAGTAGACAGTGGTTTGGAGAGAAGGAGGATAGTGGTGTGGAGAGACAGTGGGCAATGATTTGGAGAGATATTCGGCAGGAGTTTGGAGAGGGTGTGACCAGTGGTTTGGAGAGAGAGTGAGCAGTGGTTTGAAGAGAGAATACACAGTGGTTTGGAGCGAGAGTGAATACTGGTTTGGAGAGAGAGGAAAGTGGTTTGGAGGCACAGATTGCAGTGGTTTCTTGAGCGTGGACAGTTGGCAGTCGGTTGGAGAGAGAGTGGGCAGTGGTTTGGAGTGAGAGGGCATTGATTTGGAGAGAGCAGTCAGCGGGACGGAAGGAGAGTGTTCAGTGGTTTCAAGAGAGTGAATAGTGGTTTGGAGGGGCAGTGGACACTGGTTTGGTGAGAGTGGGCAATGGTTTGGAGAGAGATTGGGCAGTGGTTTGGAGAGAGTGGGCAGTGGTTTGGAGAGAGTGGGCAGTGGTTTGGAGAGAGTGGACAGTGGTTTAGAGAGAGAGTGAGTGGACAGTGGTTTGAGAGAGTGGACAGTGGTTTGAGAGAGTGGACAGTGGTTAGGAGAGAGTGGGCAGTTTTTTGTAAAGAGTGGGCTGTGGTTTTCAGAGAGGACAGTTGTTTGGAGGGAGAGTGGGCAGTGGTTTGGAGAGATCGGGCAGCTTTTTTATAAAGAGTGGGCAGTGGTTTTGAGAGAGAGGACAGTGGCTTGGAGAAACAGTGGGAAGTGGCTTTGTGAGATTGGGCAGTGGTTTGGAGAGAGTGGGCAGTGGTTTGGAGAGAGTGGACAGTGGTTTAGAGAGAGAGTGAGTGGACAGTGGTTTGAGAGAGTGGACAGTGGTTTGAGAGAGTGGACAGTGGTTAGGAGAGAGTGGGCAGTTTTTTGTAAAGAGTGGGCTGTGGTTTTCAGAGAGGACAGTTGTTTGGAGGGAGAGTGGGTAGTGGTTTGGAGAGATCGGGCAGCTTTTTTATAAAGAGTGGGCAGTGGTTTTGAGAGAGAGGACAGTGGCTTGGAGAAACAGTGGGAAGTGGCTTTGTGAGAGTGGACAGTGGTTTGGAGAGACAGTGGGCAGTAGTTTGCAGAGAGGGGACAGTGGTTTCGTGAGTAATTGGGCTTTAGTTTAGAGGGAAAGTGGCCACTGGTTTGGTGAGAGTGTGAGCTGTGGTTTGGTTAGAGAATGGACAGTGGTTTGAAGAGACTGTGGTCAATGGTTTGGTGAGAGTGGACAGTGATTTCGAGAGAGAGTGGGTAATGATTTGGCGAGAATGGTCAGTGTTTTGGAGAGAGAGTGGACAGTGGTTTGCAGAGAGTGGATAGTGGTCTGGATATAGTGGACAGTGGTTTGTAGAGACTGTGGACTGTGGTTTGGCCAGATGGTGGGCAGTGGTTAGGAGAGATTGCGCAGCGGTTTGGAGAGAGAGTAGCCAGAGTTTTGGAGACAGTGTGGACAGTGGTTTGGAGAGAGAGAGCGCAGTGGTTTGTAGAGAGAGCGCAGTGGTTTGTAGAGAGTGCGCAGTGGTTTGGAGAGAGTGGGTAGCGGTTTGGAGACAGTTGGCAGTGGTTTGGAGAGAGAGTGAATAGTCGATTGGAGGTAGTGGAAAGTGGTTTATAGGGACACTGTTCAGTGGTTTGGTGAGAGTGGACAGTGGTTTGGAGAGAGTGGACACTGGTTTGGAAAGAGAGTGGACAGTGGTTTGGAGAGACAGTCAATAGTGGTTTGGAGAGAGTCGACAGTGGTCTGGAGACAGTGGGAGTGGTTTGGCCGGAGTGGACAGTGGTTTGCAGAGTGGGCAGTGGTTTGAAGAGTAAGTGGGAAGTGGTATGGTGAGAGTGGACAATGCTGTGGGAGCATTTTGGAGATAGTGACCACAATTCTGTGACTTTCACTTTAGTAATAGAGAGGGATAGGTGCGTGTAACAGGGCAAGGTTTAAGATTGGGGGAAGGGTAAATACAATGTTGTCAGACAAGAATTGAATTGTGTAAGTTGGGAAAATAAGCTTTCAGGGAAGGACACAAGTGAAATGTGGAACTTGTTCAAGGAACAGGTACTGCGTGTCTTTGATATGTATGTCCCTGTCAGGCAGGGAAGAGATGGTCGAGTAAGGGAACCATGGTTGCCAAGAGAGGTTGAATGTCTTGTTAAGAGGAAGAAGGAAACTTATGTAAGGCTGATGAAACAAGGTTCAGACAGGGCGCTGGAGGGACACAAGATAGCCAGGAGGGAACTGAAGAAAGGGATAAGGTAGCTAAGGGAGGGCATGGAAAATCATTGGCAGGTAGGATCAAGGAAAACCCCAAGGCCTTTTACACATATGTGAGAAATATGACAATGACTAGAGCGAGGGTAGGTCCGATTAAGGACAGTAGCGGGAGATTGTGTATTGAGTCTGAAGAAATAGGAGAAGTCTTGAACGAGTACTTTTCTACAGTATTTGCAAACGAGAGGGGCCATATTGTTGGAGAGGACAGTGTGAAACAGACTGATAAGCTCGAGGCGATACTTGTTAGGAAGGAAGATGTGTTGGGCGTTTTGAAAAACTTGAGGATAGACAAGTCCCCCGGGCCTGACGGGATATATCCAAGGATTCTATGGGAAGCAAGAAATGAAATTGCAGAGCCGTTGGCAATGATCTTTTCGTCCTCGCTGTCAACAGGGGTGGTACCAGGGGATTGGAGAGTGGTGAATGTCGTGCCCCTGTTCAAAAAAGGGAATAGGGATACCCCTGGGAATTACAGGCCAGTTAGCCTTACTTCGGTTGTCGGCAAAGTAATGGAAAGGGTACTGAGGGATAGGATTTATGAGCATCTGGAAAGGCATTGCTTGATTAGGGATAGTCAGCACGGATTTATAAGGGATAGGTCTTGCCTTACAAGTCTTATTGACTTCTTTGAGGAGGTGACCAAGCATGTGGACGAAGGTAAAGCAGTGGATGTAGTGTACGTGGATTTTAGTAAGGCATTTGATAAGGTTCCCCGTGGTAGGCTTATGCAGAAAGTAAGGAGGCATGGTAGAGTGGGAAATTTGGCCAGTTGGATAAGGAACTGGCTAACCGATTGAAATCAGAGAGCAGTGGTGGATGGCAAATATTCAGCCTGGAGCCCAGTAACCATTGGCGTATCGCAGGGATCAGTTCTGGGTCCTCTGCTGTTTGTGATTTTCATTAATGACTTGGACGAGGGAGTTGAAGGGTTGGCCAGTAAATTGAAATGAAAATGAAATGAAATGAAAATCGCTTATTGTCACAAGTAGGCTTCAAAATGAAGTTACTGCAAAAAGCCCCTAGTCGCCATATTCCGGCGCCTGTTCGGGGAGGCTGGTACGGGAAATTTGCAGATGATACGAAGATTGGTGGAGTTGTGGATAGTGAGGAGGGCTGTTGTCGGCTGCAAAGAGACATAGATAGGATGCAGAGATGGGCTGTGAAGTGGCAGATGGAGTTTAACCCTGACACGTGTGAGGTTGTCCATTTTGGAAGGACAAATATGAATGCGGAATACAGGGTTAACGGTAGGGTTCTTGGCAATGTGGAGCAGCAGAGAGATCTTGGGGTCTATGTTCATAGATCTTTGAAAGTTGCCACTCAAGTGGATAGAGCTGTGAAGAAGGCCGATGGTGTGTTAGCGTTCATTAGCAGAGGGATTGAATTTAAGAGCCGTGAGGTGATGATGCAGCTGTACAAAACCTTGGTCAGGCCACATTTGGAGTACTGTGTGCATTTCTGGTCACCTCATTTTAGGAAGGATGTGGAAGCTTTGGAAAAGGTGCAAACGAGATTTACCAGGATGTTGCCTGGAATGGCGAGTTGGTCTTACGAGAAAAGATTGAGGATGCGAAGCTTTTCTCATTAGAACGGAGAGAGAGGAGGGGCGACTTCATAGAGGTTTATAAGATGATCAGGGGAATAGATAGAATAGACAGTCAGAGACTTTTACCCAGCGTGGAACAAACCATTACAAGGGGACATAAATTTAAGGTAAATGGTGGAAGATATAGGTGGGATGTCAGAGGTAGGTTCTTTACCCAGAGAGCAGTGGGGGCATGGAATGCACTGCCTGTGGAAGTAGTTGAGTCGGAAACATTAGGGACCTTCAAGCGGCTATTGGATAGGTACATGGATTATGGTAGAATAATGGAGTGTAGATTACTTTGTTCTTAAGGGCAGCACGGTAGCATTGTGGAACGCACAATTTCTTCGCAGTTCCAGAGTCCCAGGTTCGATTTCGGCTTCAGTCACTGTCTGTGTGGAGTCTGCACATCCTCCCCGTGTGTGTGTGGGTTTACTCCGGGTGCTCCGGTTTCCTCCAACAGTCCAAAGATGTGCAGGTTGGGTGGATTGGCCATCATAAATTTCCCTTAGTGTCCATAATTCTATGATCAATGATGAACCTAGGACAAACGTTCTGCACAACATCGTGGGCCGAAGGGTCTGTTCTGTTCTGTATTTCTCTATAAGGCTATAAGTTAGGGGATAGTGGGCAGCTGAACGGAGAGAGAGTGGGCAGTGATTTGGACGGAGGGTGGCAAATGATTTGCAGAGAGAGTGTGCAGATGACTGTAGAGCGAATGGGCAGTGGTTTGGAGAGAGAATGGGCAGTGGTTTGTACAGAGAGTGGGCAGTGGTTTGTAGAGAGAGTGGACAGAGATTAGTGGAGAGAATTGGTAGTGGTTTGTAGTGAGAGAGGGGGCATTGGTTTGTAGAGAGATTGGGCAGTGGTTTCTAGAAAGAGTGGGCATTTGATCATAAGAACATCAGAACTAGGAGCAGGAGTCGGCCATGTGGCCCCTCGAGGCTGCTCCGCCATTCAATGAGATCATGGCTGATCTTTTGTGGACTCAGCTCAACTTTCCGGCCCGAACACCTTAACCCTTAATCCCTTTAATCTTCAAAAAACTACCTATCTTTACCTTAAAAACAATTAATGAAGGAGGCTCAACTGGTTCACTGGGCAAGGTATTCCATAGATTCAAAACTCTTTGGGTGAAGAAGTTCCTCCTAAATTCAGTCCAAAATCTACTTCTCCTTATTTTTTGGTTATGTCCCCTCGTTCTGCTTTCACCCGCCAGTGGAAACAACCTGCCCGCATCTATCCTATCTATTCTCTTCATAATTTTAAATGTTTCTAGAAGATCCTCCCTCATCTTTAAAAATTCCAACGAGTACAGTTGCAGTCTACTCAGCCTCTCCTCATAATCCAACCACTTCAACTCTGGGATTAAACTAGTGAATCTCCTCTGCACACCTTCCAGTGCCAGTATGTCCTTTCTCAAGTAAGGAGACAAAAACCTTATGCAATTGCAAGATAACCTCCCTAGTCGTAAATTCCATCGCTCTAGCAATGAAGGACAAAATTCAATTTGCCTTCTTCATCACCTGTTGCACCTGTCAACCAACTTTCTGTGACTCATGCACTATCACACCCAGGTCTCTCTGCACAGTGGCATGCTTTAATATTTTATAGTTTAAATAATAATGCCGTTTGCTATTATTCTTACCAAAATGGATAACCTCACATTTGTCAACAATGTATTCCATCTGCCAGAACCTAGCCCATTCACTTAACCTATCCAAATCCCTATGCAGACTTCCAGTATCCTCTGCACTTTTCGCTTTACCACTCATCTTTGTGCCATCTGCAAACTTGGACACATTGCCATTGGACCACAACTCAAAATCATCTATGTAAATTGTGAATAATTGTGGGCCCAACACGGATCCATGAGGGACACCACTAGCTACTGATTGCCAATCAGAGAAACACCCATCAATCCCCACTTTTGCTTTCTATTAATTAACCAATCCTCTATCCATGCTACTACTTTACCCTTAATGCCATGCATCTTTATCTCATGCAGCAAACTTTTGTTTGGCACCTTTTCAAAAGCTTTCTAGAAATCCAGATATACCACGTCCATTGGCTTCCCGTTATCTACTGCACTGGTAATGTCCTCAAAAAATTCCACTAAATTAGTTAGGCACGACCTGCCTTTATGAACCAATGCTGCGTCTACCCAATGGGACAATTTCTATCCAGATGCCTCGCTTTTTCTTCCTTGATGATAGATTCCAGCATCTTCCCTACAACCAAAGTTAAGCTCATTGGTCTATAATTTTCTGCTCTCTGCCTACCTCCTTTTTTAAACAGTGGTGTCACGTTTGCTAATTTCCTAAACAGTGGTGTCACGTTTGCTAATTAGATTGTTAGATTGTAGAAATATTGGAATGTGGTTCGGGGAGTGGCTGTGGACAGTGATTTGGAGAGAGAGTGTGCAGTGGTTTGGGAAGAGTGGGTAGTGGTTTGGAGAGAGTGGACAGTGGTTTGGAGAGTCAGGGGTCAGTTGTTTGGTGAGAGTGGACAGTGGTGTGGAGAGAGAGAGGACAGTGGTTTGGAGAGAGAGAGATAGAGTGGACAGTGGTTTGGAGAGGGAGTGTGCAGTGGTTTGGAGAGATTGGACAGTGGTTTGGTGCGAGAGAGTGAACAGTCACTGGCAGAGAGTTGGTAGTGGGTTGAAGAGAGAGTTGGCAGTGGGTTGGAGAGAGAATGGGCAGTGGTGTGTAGAGAGAATGCGCAGTGGTTTGGAGAGAGAGTGGACAGTGGGTTAGAGAATGAGTAGACAGTGGTTTGGAGAGAATGTGGATAGTGGTTTGGAGAGACAGTGGGCAGTGATTTGGAGAGATATTCAGCAGGACTTTGGAGAGGGTGTGACCAGTAGTTTGGAGAGAGAGTGAGCAGTGGTTTGAAGAGAGAATGTACAGTGGTTTTGAGCGAGAGTGAATACTGGTTTGGAGAGAGAGGGAAGTGGTTTGGAGGCACAGATTGCAGTGGTTTGGTGAGCGTGGACAGTTGGCAGACGGTTGGAGAGAGAGTGGGCAGTGGTTTGGACTGAGAGGGCATTGATTGATTTGGAGAGAGCAGTCAGCGGGACAGAGGGAGAGTGTGCAGTGGTTTCAAGACAGTGAGTAGTGGTTTGGAGAGACAGTGGGCAGTGGTTTGGTGAGAGTGGGCAATGGTTTTGAGAGATGGTGGGCAGTGGTTTGGAGAGGGAGTAGGCAGATGTTTGTAGGCAGTGTGGATAGTGGTTTGGAGAGAGAGTGGGCAGTGGTTTGGAGAGAGTGGACAGTGGTTTAGGGAGTGAGTGGACAGTTTTTTGCAAAGAGGTTTGGCGAGCGTTGGCAGTGGTTTAGAGAGAGAGAGCGGACAGTGGTTTGAGAGAGTGGACAGTGGTTTGAGAGAGTGGACAGTGGTTAGGATTGAGTGGGCAGTTTTTTGCAAAGAGTGGGCTGTGGTTTTGAGAGAGAGGACAGTGGTTTGAAGAGAGATTGGGCAGTTTTTTGTAAAGGGTGGGCAGTGGTTTTGAGAGAGATGGTAGTGGTTTGGAGAGAGAGTCGGCAGTGGTTTGGAGAGATTGGGCAGTTTTTTTGTAAAGAGTGGGCAGTGGTTATGAGAGAGAGGACATTTGTTTGGAGAGAGAGAGGGCAGTGGTTTGGAGAGAGTGGGCAGTGGATTGGAGAGAGTGGGCATTTTTTTGTAAAGAGTGGGCAGTGGTTTTGAGAGAGTGGACAGTGGTTTGAGAGGGTGGACAGTGGTTAGGAGAGAGTTGACAGTGGTTGGGTTGGAGAGAGTGGGCAGGGGTTGGGCGGAGTGGGCAGTGGGTTGGAGAAATAGTAGAGAGTGTTTTGGAGAGAGTGGACTGTGGTTTCGACAAGGTGGGCAGCGCTGCGGTAAGGCAGTGGGCAATGTTTTGGAGAGAGAGGGCAGAGGTTTGGAGAGAGTGTGTGCAGTGGTTTGGAGAGAGAGAGGAGACAATAATCTGGAAGGAGAGTGGGCACTTGTTTGGAGAGAGAATGATCAGTAATTTTGAGAGACTGGTCAATGGGATGGAGAGAGTGGGCAGTGGTTTGGAGTCCAAGTGGGCAGCTGTCTGAGGAGTGATCCCAGCGGTTTGAGTGTTTGGGCAGTGTTTTGGAGAAAGAGTGGTTAGCTTTTTAGGGGGGAGAATGACATTTGTTCCGAGTAATAAAAGGGCTGTTGTTTGGAGAGAGTGAGCCGTGGTTTCGAGAGTATGGGCACTGGTTTGGAGAGAGAGTTTTCCGTGGTTTGGAGAGTTGGTGGGCAGTGGTTTGGCGAGAGTGGGCATTGGATTTGAGAGTAGGAGTGTGCCGAGGGTTGTAGAGAGAGTCGACAGTGTTTTGGAGGGAGAGAGAGGACAGTGGTTTGGAGAGAGTGGGCAGTGTTTTGGGGAGAGTGGGCAGTGTTTTGGAGAGAGCGGGCTTTTGTTTGGAGAGGTAGTGGGGAGTGGATTGGAGAGAGTGGACAATGGAGTGCAGAGACAGTGGTAAGTGGTTTCAAGAGAGTGAATAGTGGTTTGGAGAGAGTGGAAAGTAGTTTGGAGAGAGAGAGGAGACAATGATCTCAAAGTTGAGTGGGCATTTGTTTGGCGAGAGAATGGTCAGTAATTTAGAGAGACTGGTCATTGTGATTGAGAGAGTGGGCAGTTGGTTGGAGTCCAAGTAGGCAGCTGGCTGGAGAGTGTTGCCAGCGGTTTGAGAAATTGGGCAGTGTTTTGGAGAGAGAGTGGTTAGTTTTGGGGGGGGGGGTGGGGAGAATGATAATTTGTTTCGAGTAATAAAACGGAAGTAATTTGGAGAGAGTGTGCAGTGCTTTGGAGAGACAGTAGGCAGTGGTTTGGTGAATGTGAGCAGTGGTTTGGAGAGAGAGTGGACAATGATTTGTAGAGAGAGTGGGAAGTGGTCTGGAGAGAGAGTGGGAAGTGGTTTGGAGAGAGTGGACAGTGGTTTGGAGAGACAGTGGGCAGTGGCTCAGTGAGAGTGGACAATGGTTTGGAGAGATAGTGGGCAATGGTTTGTTGAGAGTGGACAGTGATTCGGAAAGAGAGCGGGCAGTTGTTTGGAGAGAGTGGACAATGGTTTGGAGAGAGTGGGCAGCGGTTCGGAGAGAGAGTGGACATTGATTTTTAGAAAGAGTGGGCAGTGGGTTGGAGAGAGGGTGGACAGTGTTTTGCAGAGAGAGTTGACAGTGGTTGGGAGAGCGTGGACAGTGGTTTGCAGAGAGAGTGAATAGTGGATTTGAGATAGTGGAAAGTGGTTTGGAGGGACACGGTTCAGTGGTTTGGTGAGAGTGGACAGTGGTTTGGAGGGACACTGTTCAGTGATTTGGTGAGAATGGACAGTGGTGTGGAGAGAGTGGACAGTTGTATGGAGATAGAGTCGGCCGCGGGTTGGAGAGACAATGGACAGTGGTTTGGAGCGAGAGAGGAAATTGGTTTGGAGAGAGAATGACCAGTGGTTTGGAGAGACAGTGGACAGTGGTTTGGAGAGAGTGGACAGTGGTCTGGAGAGACAGTGGGCAGTGGTTTGCAGAGAGTGGACAGTGGTTTTGGAGAGACAGTGGACAGTGGTTTATAGAGAGTGGACAGTGGTCTGGAGACAGTAGGCAGTGGTTTGCAGAGAGAGGACAGTGGTTTGGAGAGTGGGCAGTGGTTTGAAGAGTAAGTGGGAAGTGATTTGTAGAGAGTGTGCAACAGTTAGGGGATAGTGAAAAGCGCACCCGAGAGAGAGTGGGCAGTGATTTGGACGGAGAGTGTCAAGTGGTTTGTAGAGAGAGTGTGCAGATGCCTTTAGAGCGAATGGGCAGTGGTTGGAGGGGAATGCACAGGGGCTTGGAGAGAGTGGCCAGTGGTTTGGAGAAAAAGTGGGCAATGGTTTGGAGAGAGAGTGGGCAGTGGTATGTTGAGTGAGTTGACAGTGATTAGTAGAGAGAGTGGGCAGTAGTTTGTAGTGAGAGTGGGCGCAGTGGTTTGTAGAGGGATTGGGTAGTGGTTTCAAGAAAGAGTGGGTATTAGTGTGTCGAAAGGTTGGAAAGTGTTTTGGGGAGAGTGTGGACAGTGGATTGGAGAGACAGTAGGCAGTGGCTTTGTGAGAGTGGACAGTGGTTTGGAGAGAGACTGGGCAATGGTTTTTTGAGAGTGGACAGTGATCTGGAGAGAGAGCTAGCAGTAGGTTGGAGAGAGTGGATCGTGGTGTTGAGAGAGTGGACAGTGGTTTGGAGAGACAGTGGGCAGTGGCTTTGTGAGCGTGGACAATGGTTTGGAGAGAGAGTGGGCAATGGTTTGTTTAGAGTGGACAGTGATTTGGAGAGAGCGGGCAGTGGGTTGTGGAGAGTGGACAATGGTTTGGAGAGAGTGGGAAGCGGTTCGGAGAGAGAGTGGACAATGATTTGGAGAGAGAGTGAGCAGAGGTTTGGAAAGAGAGAGGACAGTGATTTGGAGAGAGAGTTGACATTAGTTTGGAGAGAGTGGACAGTGGTTTGGAGGGACACTCTTCAGTGGTTTGGTGAGAGTGGACAGTGGTGTGGAGAGAGTGGACAGTTGTTTGGAGAAAGAGTCGGCCGCGGTTTGGAGAGACAATGGACAGTGGTTTAGAGTGAGCGTGGAGAGTAGTTTGGAGAGAGAGTGAACAGTGGTTTGGAGAGACAGTGGGTAGTGGTTTGCAGAGAGTGGACTGTGGTTTTGAGAATGGGCAGTGGTTTGAAGAGAAAGTGGAAAGTGGATTGGAGAGAGTGGGCAAAAGTTATGGAACAGTGGGCAACGGACCGGAGAGAGAGTGGGCAGTTATTTGGACGGATGGTGGCAAGTGGTTTGTAGAGAGAGTGTGCAGATGACTTTAGAGCAAATGGGCTATGGTTTGGTGAGAGAGTGGGCAGTGGTTTGTTGAGGGAGGTGACAGTAATTAGTAGAGAGAGTGGGCAGTAGTTTGTAGTGAGAGTGGGAGCAGTGGTTTGTTGAGAGAGTGGACAGTGATTAGTAGAGAAATTGGGCAGTGGTTTCTAGAAAGAGTGGACATTAGTGTGTCGAAAGTTTGGATGGTGCTTTGGGGAGAGAGTGTGGACAGTGGTTTGGAGAGAGAGTTTGCAGTGGTTTGGAGAGAGTGGGTAGTGGTTAGGAGAGAGTGGACAGTGGTTTGGAGAGAGAGTGGGCAGTGGTTTGGAGAGAGAGAGAGAGAGAGTGGACAGTGCTTTGGATAGAGAGAGTGGACAGTGTTTTAGAGAGAACGTGGACAGTAGTTTAAGAGACTGGACAGTGGTTTGGAGAGAGCAGTCAGCGGTACGGAGAGAGAGTGTGCAGTGGTTTGGAGAGTGGATAGATCTTTGCAGAGAGTGGACAGTGGTTTGGTGCGACAGTGGTCAATGGTTTCAAGCGAGTGAATAGTTGTTTGGAGAGAGTGGAAAGTGGTTTGGCGTGACAGTGTGCAGTTTTTTGGTGAGAGTGTGCAGTGGTTTGGAGAGAGTGGGCACTGGTGTGGAGAGAGTGGGCTGTGGTTTGGAGAGAGTGGGCTACGGTTTGGAGAGAGTGGACATTGGTTTGGAGAGAGAATGGGCAGTGGTTTGGAGAGCGAGTGCGCAGTGGATTGGAGAACGATAGGGCAGTGGTATGGAGAGAGTGTGGGCAGTTGTTTGCAGACAGAGTGCACAGTGGTTTGAGGAGAGAAAATGGGCAGGGTTTTGGGGACAGCGTTGGCAGAGGTTTCTACAGAGAGTTGGCAGTTGGTTGGAGAGAGTGTTGGCAGTGGGTTGGAGAGAGAATGGGCTGTCGTTTGTAGAGAGAGTGGGCAGTGGTTTGTAGATAGAATGCGCAGTGTTTTGTAGATAGATTGCTCAGTGGTTTGTTGAGATTGGGAAGTGGTTTGTAGAGAGAATGTGCAGTGGTTTGGAGAGAGAGTGGATAATGGTTTGGAGAGATAGTGGTTTGGGGAGACAGTGGGCAGTGATTTGGAGAGAGAGTGAGCAGTGGTTTGGAGAGTGAATGGACAGTGGTTTCTAGAAAGAGTGGCCAGTGGTTTGGAAAGAGAGTGAATAGTGGTTTGGAGAGATTTGAAATTGGTTTGTAGGCACAGTGGACAGTGGTTTGGTGAGCGTGGACAGTTGGAAGTGGGTTGGAGAGAGATTGGGCTGTGGTTTGGAGTGAGAGGGCACTCATTTGGAGAGAGCAGTCAGCGGGACGGATAGAGAGTGTGCAGTGGTTTCAACAGAGTGCATAATAGTTTGGAGGGACCGTGGGCAGTGGTTCGGTGAGAGTGGGCAGTGGTTTGGAGGGATGGTGGGGAGTGGTTTGGAGAGAGAGTGGGCAGTGTTTTGGAGAGAGTGGGCAGGGGTTTGGAGGAGTAGACAGTGGTTTGGAGAGAGAGTGGAGACTGTTTTGGAGAGAGTGGACTGTGGTTTCGACAAGGTGAGCAGCGGTCTGGTGAGGCAGTGGGCAGCGGTTTGAAGAGAGAGTGTGGCAGTGGTTTGGAGAGAGAGTGTGGCAGTGGTTTGGAGAGAGAGTGGGCAGTGGTTTGGAGAGAGAGAAGTGATAATGGTCTGGAAGGGGACTGGGCAGTTGTTTTGAAAGATAGAGGAGACAATGATCTGGAAGGAAAGTGGGCAGTGGTTTTGAGAGAGAGAGAGTGGATAGTGATTTGGAGAGGGTGGAAAGTAGTTTCGAGAGAGAGAGGAGACAATAATCTGAAAGGAGTGTGGGCATTTGTTTGGAGAGAGAATGATCAGTAATTTAGAGAGACTGGTCAATGGGATGGAGAGAGTGGGCAGTGGTTGGAGACAAAGGGGGCGGCTGTCTGGAGAGTGTCGCCAGGGGTTTGAGAGATTGGGAAGTATTTTGGAGTGAGAGTGGTTAGTTTTTTTTTTTGGGGGGGGGAATGAACATTTATTTCGAGTAATAAAAGGGCAGTGTTTGGGAGAGAGTGGGCAGTTGTTTTGAGAGAGTGGGCAGTGGTTTGGAGAGTGTGGGCAGTGGTTTGGAGAGAGAGTTGTCCGTGGTTTGGAGAGTCAGTGTGCAGTGGTTTGGAGAGAATGGGCAGTGGATTGTCGAGTGTGGGCAGCCGTTCGGAGAGAGATAGTGGGCAGTGGTTTGGAGAGTGGGTGTGTGCCGAGGGTTGTAGAGAGAGTCGACAGTGGTTTGGCGAGAGAGAGGACAGTGGTTTGGAATGAGTGGGCAGTGCTTTGGGGAGAGTGGGCAGTGTTTTGGAGAGAGTGGGCCTTTGTTTGGAGAGACTTGACAGTGATTTTGAGAAAGTGGACAATGGTTTGGAAAGAGCGTGAGCAGTGGTTTGGAGAGAGTGGACAGTGGGTTGGAGGAACACTGTTAAGTGGTTTGGTGAGAGTGGACAGTTGTTTGGAGATAGAGTCGGCCGCGTTTTCGAGAGACAATGGACAGTGGTTTGGAGTGAGCGTGGAGAGTGGTTTGGAGAGAGAGTGAACAGTGGTTTGGAGAGAGAGTGAACAGTGGTTTGAAGAGACAGTGGACAGTGGTTTGCAGAGAGTGGACAGTGGTTTGGATAATTGGCAGTAGCTTGAAGAGAAAGTGGGAAGTGGATTGGAGAGAGTGGGCAAAAGTTATGGAATAGTGGGCAACGGACCGGAGAGAGAGTGGGCAGTTATTTGGACGGAGGGTGGAAAGTGGTTTGTAGAGAGAGTGTGCAGATGACTTTAGAGCGAATGGGCTATGGTTTGGTGAGAGATTGGGCAGTGGTTTGTTGAGGGAGTAGACAGTAATTAGTAGAGAGAGTGGACAGTAGTTTGTAGTGAGAGTGGGAGCAGTGGTTTGTTGAGAGAGTGGACAGTGATTAGTAGAGAAATTGTGCAGTGGTTTCTCGAAATAGTGGACTTTAGTGTGTCGAAAGTTTGGAAGGTGCTTTGGGGAGAGAGTGTGGACAGTGGTTTGGAGAGAGAGTTTACAGTGGTTTGGAGAGAGTGGGTAGTGGTTAGGAGAGAGTGGACAGTGGGTTGGAGAGAGAGTGGACAGTGGTTTGAAGAGAGAGAGAGAGTGGACAGTGCTTTGGATAGAGAGAGTGGACAGTGTTTTGTACAGAGCGTGGACAGTAGTTTGGGAGAGTGGACAGTGGTTTGGAGGGGGAGTGGGCCGTGGTTTGGAGAGATTGGACAGAGGTTTGGAGAGATTGGACAGTGGTTTCAAAAGAGAGCGTGGACATTGTTTTGGAGAGAGAGAGAGTGGTTTGAGCGAGTGGACAGTGGTTTCGAGAGAATGGACGGTGGTTTGGAGAGAGTGGGCAGCGGTTTGTAAAGAGAGTGGGCAGTGTTTTGGAGAGAGAGTGGGCAGTGTTTTGGAGAGAGAGTGGGCAGTGGTTTGGAGCGCGAGAGGAGACAATGATCTAGAATGAGAGTGGGCAGTGTTTTGGAGAGAGAGTGGGCAGTGGTTTGGAGAGAGAGTGGGCAGTGTTTTGGAGAGAGAGTGGGCAGTGTTTTGGAGAGAGAGTGGGCAGTGATTTGGAGCGCGAGAGGAGACAATGATCTAGAATGAGAGTGGGCAGTTGCTTGGAGAGAGAATGATCAGTAATTTAATGAGACTGGTCAATGGGATGGAAAGAGTGGGCAGTCGTTTGGAGACAAAGTGGGCAGCTGTCTGGAGAGTTGTGCCAGGGGTTTGAGAGATTGGACAGTGTTTCCGAGAGAGAGTGGTGAGTTTATTTGGAGCGAGAATTAACATTTTGTTCGAGTAATAAAATGGCAGTGGTTTGGAGAGTCAGTTGGCAGTGGTTTGGGGAGAGTAAGCAGAGGTTTGGAGAGAGTGAGCTGTGGTTTGGAGAGTGTGGGCAGTGGTTTGGAGAGAGTAGGCCATGGTTTAGAGAGATTGGGAAGTGGTTTGGAGAGTGAGAGCAGTGGTTTGGAGAGACAGTGGGCAGTGGGTTGGAGAGAGAGTGGTCAGTGGTTTGGAGAGAGCGGGCAGTGGTTTGCAGAGACAGTGGCCAGTGGTTAGCAGAGAGAGTGGGCAGTAGATTGAAGAAAGAGAGTGTAGTTGTTTGGAGAGAGTGTGGGCAGTTATTTGTAGAGAGAGTGGACAGTGGTTTGGGGAGAGAAAATGGGCAGGGTTTTGGAGACAGCGTTGGCAGAGGTTTCTACAGAGAGTTGGTATGGGTTGGAGAGAGATTGGATACTGGTTTGGAGAGAGTGGACAGTGGTTCACAGAGACAGTGGTCAGTTGTTTGAAGAGAGTGAATAGTGGTTTGGAGAGAGTGGAAACTGTTTTGGAGGGACAGTGGGCAATGGTTTGGAGAGAGAGGAGGGAGATGTTTAGAGAGAATGTGGAGAACGGTTTGGAGAGATAGTGGGCAGTCGTTTAGAGTGAGTGGACAGTGGTTTGGAGAGCGAGAGAGCGTGGAAAGTGGTTTGCAGAGGGAGTGGGCAGTGGTTTGGAGAGATTGGACAGTGGTTTGGATAGAGAGCGTGGACAGCGTTTTGAAGAGAGAGAGGACCGTGGTTAGACAGAGTGGACAGAGGTTTGGAGAGAGCGGACAGTGGTTTAGAGAGAATGGACAGTTGTTTCTAAAGAGTCGGCAGTGGTTTTGAGAGAGAGGACAGCAGTTTGGAGAGAGTGGGCAGGGGATTGGAGGAGTGGGCAGTGGTTTGCAGAGAGAGTGAAGAGTGTTTTGGAGAGAGTGGACTGTGGTTTCGACAAGGTGGGCAGCGGTGTGGTGAGGCATTGGGCAATGGTTTGGAGAGAGTGGGCTTTTGATTGGCGAGAGCGTGAGCAGTGGTTTGGAGAGAGTGGACAATTGTTTGGAGAAACAATGGGCAGTGGTTTTAAGAGAGTGGACAGTGGTTTGGAGAGACATTGTCAGTGGATGGAGAGTGTGGGCAGTGGTTTGGAGAGAGCATGATCAGTGGTTTGGAGGGAGAATGGGCAGTGGTTTTAAGAGGGAGTGGGCAGTGGTTTTGAGAGAGTGGGTGGATAGTGGTTTGGAGAGTGTGGACAGTGGTGTGCAGAGACAGTGGTCAGTTGTTTGAAGAGAGTGAATAGTGGTTTGGAGAGGGTGGAAAGTGGTTTGGGCAGAGAGAGGAGACAATGATCTGAATGGAGAATGGGCATTTGTTCGGAGAGAGAATGGTCAGTAATTTAGAGAGACTGGTCAATGGAATTGAGAGAGTGATCAGTGGTTGGAGACAAAGTGGGCAGATGTGGGGGGAGAATGAACATTTGTTTCGTGTAATAACAGGGCAGTGGTTTGGATAGAGAGAGCAGTGGTTTGGAGAGAGTGAGCAGTGGTTTGGAGAGAGTCAGCAGTACTTTGGGGAGCGTGGGCAGTGGTTTGCAGAGAGTGAGCAGTGGTTTGGAGAGTGTGCGCAGTGGTTTGGAGAGGGTGGCAGTAGGTTGGAGAGTGTGCGCAGCTGTTCGGAGAGAGAGAGTGCGCAGTGGTTTGGAGAGTGGGAGTGTGTCGAGGATTGTAGAGAGAGTCGACAGTGGTTTGGAGAGAGAGGACAGAGGTTCGGAGAGAGTGGGCAGCGGTTTGGAGGAGTGGGCAGTGGTTTTCAGAGAGAGTGGATAATGTTCTGGAGAGAGTGGACTATGGTCTCGACAAGGTGGGCAGTGATGTGGTGAGTCAGTGGGCAATGGTTTGTAGAGAGAGTGGACGGTGGTTTGTAGAGAGAGTGGGCAGTGGTTTGGAGAGAGAGTGGGCAGCGGTTTGTAAAGAGATTGCGGACAGTGGTTTGGAGAGAGTGGGCAGTGGTTTGGAGACAGTCGACAGTGCTGTGGAGAGAATGGGCAGTGTTTCGTAGAGTGGCCAGTGGTTTGGAGAGAGAGAGGTGACAATTATCTGGAAGGAGAGTGGCCAGTTGTTAGGAGAGAGAATGATCAGTAATATGGAGACTCTGGTCAATGTAATGGAGAGAGTGCGCAGTGGTTTGGAGACAATGTGGGCAGCTGTCTGGAGAGCGTCGCCAGGGGATTAAGTAATTGGGCAGTGGTTTGGAGAGAGTGCGCAGTGGTATGGAGAGAATGGACAGTGGTTTAGAGTGAGTGTGCAGTGGTTTGGATAGAGTGGGTAGTAGATTGGAGAGTGTGCACAGCTGTTCGGAGAGAGAGAGTAGGCAGTGGTTTGGAGAGTGGGCGTGTGCCGAGGGTTGTAGAGAGAGTCGACAGTGGTTTGGAGATTGAGAGGACAGTGGTTTGGAGAGAGTGCACAGTTTTTTGGGGAGAGTGGGCAGTGTTTTGGACAGAGTGGGCTTTTGTTTGAAGAGAGATGACAGTGCTTTCGAGAAAGTGGACAGTGGTTTGCAGAGACTTTGGGCAGCGGTTTGGAGAGAGTGGACAATGGTTTGCAGAGACAGTGGGCACAAGTTGGAGAGAGTGGGCAGTGGTTTGGAGAGAGCGTGAGCAGTGGTTTGGAGAGAGAATGGGCAGTGGTTTTGAGAGAGAGAGTGGATAGTGATTTGGAGAGAGTGGACAGTGGTGTGCAGAGACAGTGGTCAGTGATTTGAAGAGAGTGAATAGTGGTTTAGAGAGAGAGTGGAAAGTGGTTGAGAGTGAGAAGAGGCAGAGGTTTGGAGAGACAGTGGGCAGTGGTTTCGACAAGGTGGTCGGGGGTTTGGAGAGAGAGTGGGCACTGGTTTGGAGAGACAGTTGGCAGCGGTTTGTACAGAGTGTGCAGTTTGGAGAGAGTGTGGACAGTGTTCTGGTGAGAGTTGACTGTGGTTTCGACAAGGTGTGTAGTGGTGCGGTGAAGCAGCGGGCAGTGTTTAGGAGAGAGAGTTGGCAGCGGTTTGGAGAGAGTGTGGGCAGTGCTTTGGAGAGAGAGAGGAGACAATGATCTGGAAGGAGAGTGGACAGTTGTTTGGAGAGAGAATGATCAGTGATATAGAGACTCTGGTCAATGGGATGGAGAGAGTGGGCAGTGGTTTGGAGACAAAGTGGGCAGCTGTCTGGAGAGTATTGCCAGGCTTTTTAGAGATTGCACAGTGTTTTGGAGAGAAAGTGCATAGTTTTTTTTGGGGGGAATTAACATTTCTTTCGAGTAATAAGAGGGCAGTGGTTTGGAGAGTGTTGGCAGTGGTTTGAAGAGAGAGTGGGCAGTGGTTTGTAGAGCGTTGGTAGTTGATTGGAGCGTGTGGGCACTGGTTCGGAGAGAGTGGGCAGTGATTTGGACAAAGAATGGACAGTGCTTTGGAGAGGGAGAGTGTGCCGAGGGTTATAGAGAGAGTCGACAGTGGTTTGGAGAGAGAGTGCACAGTGTTTTGTAGAGACAGTGGACAGTGATTTGGAGAGAGAGAGGATAGTGTTTTGGAGACATTCGACAGTGGTGTGGAGAGAGTTGACAGTGTTTTGCAGAGAGAGTAGGCAGAAGTTTGGAGAGAGTGTGGACAGTGCTTTGGAGAGCGAGAGAGTGTTGACATTTGTTTGGAGAGGTAGTGGGCAGTGGTTTGGAGCGATTGGACAGTGGCTTGGACAGAAAGAGTGGACAGTGTTTTGGAGAGAGAGTGGACAGTGGTTTGGAGAGAGTGGATAGTTGTTTGGTGAGTGCTGGCAGCGGTTTGGAGAGAGTGGGTAGTAGTTTGATGTGAGTGCGAAGTGGTTTGGATACAGAGTAGGCAGATATTTGGAGTGAGTGTGGACAGTGGTTGCAGAGCGAGAGAGCGTGGACAGTGGTTTGGAGAGGGGGTGGGCAGACTTTTTTTAGGTATTGGACTGTGGTTTGGGTAGAGAGCGTAGACAGTGTTTTGGAGAGAGAGAGGACCGTCGTTTGAGAGAGTGGACAGACGTTTGGAGAGAGTTGACAGTGGTTTGGAGAGAATGGACAGTGGTTTTGAGAGAGAATGGACAGTGGTTTGGAGAGAGAGGGGGGCAGTGATTTTGAGTGAGTGTGGGCAGTGGGTTGGAGAGAGAGTGGATAGTGGTTTGGAGAGAGTGGAAACTGTTTTGGAGGGACAGTGGGCAGTGGTTTGCTATGGGCGCGCAGTGGTTTGGAGAGAGTGTGGACAGTGGTTTGGGGAGAGAGAGGGCAGTGGTTTGGAGAGAGTGGGCAGTGATTTTGATTGAGAGTGGGCAGTGGCTTGGAGAGAGTGAATAGTGGTTTGTAGTGAGTGGAAAGTGGTTTAATGGGACAGTAGCAGTGGTTTGGAGTGAGCGCGCAGTGGTTTGGAGAGAGAGTAGGAAGATGTTTGGAGATAGTGTGGGCAGTCGTTTGGCGAGAGAGTGGGCAGTGGTTTGCAGAGAGTGGGCAGTGGTTTGGAGAGATTGGACAAAGTTTTGGAGAGAGAGAGGACAGTAGTTTTAAAGAGTGGACAGTGGTTTGGAGAGAGTGGGCAGTAGTTTGGAGAGAGAGTGGGCAGTGATTTTGAGTGAGAGTGGGCAGTGGCTTGGAGAGATTGGACAGTGGTTTGGATGGAAAGAGAGCGTGGATAGTAGTGTGGAGATGGAGTGGACAGTAGTTTGGAGAGAGAGGGAAAGAGTGGACAATAGTTTGGAGAGGGAGTGGGCAGTGGTTTGGAGAGATTGCACAGTGGTTTGGATAGAGAGCGTGGACAAACTTTTGGAGAGAGAGAGGACAGTGCTTTGAGAGAGTAGACACTGGTTTGGAGAGAGACTGGGCAGTGGTTTGGAGAGAGTGAGCAGTGGTTTGTAAAGAGTGGGCAGTGGTTTGGATAGAGAGAGAGAGTGGACAGTGGGTTGGAGAGGGGGTGGGCAGTGGTTTGGAGAGAGATAGAGAGAGTGGACAGTGGTTTGGAGAGGGAGTGGGCACTGGTTTGGAGAGAGATAGAGAGAGTGGACAGTGGGTTGGAGAGGGAGTGGGCAGTGGTTTGGAGAGAGATAGAGAGAGTGGACAGTGGGTTGGAGAGGGAGTGGGCAGTGGGTTGGAGAGAGATAGAGAGAGTGGACAGTGGGTTGGAGAGGGAGTGGGCACTGGTTTGGAGAGAGATAGAGAGAGTGGACAGTGGTTTGGAGAGGGAGTGTGCAGTCGTTTGGAGATATTGGACAGTGGTTTGGATAGAGAGCTTGTACAAGATTTTGGAGAGAGAGAGGACAGTGGTTTGAGAGAGTGGGCAGTGGTTTGGAGAGCGAGTGGGCAGTGGTTTGGAGAGAGTGAGCAGTGGTTTGTAAAGAGTGGGCAGTGGTTTGGAGAGAGAGGACAGACGTTCGGAGAGCGTGGGCAGGTGTTTGGAGGAGTCGGTAGTGGTATTCAGAGAGAGTGGAAAATGTTCTGGAGAGAGTGGACTATGGTCTCGACAACGTGGGCAGTGATGTGGTGAGGCAGTGGGCAATGGTTTGTAGAGAGTGGACAGTGGTTTGTAGAGAGAGGACAGTGGTTTGTAGAGAGAGAGTGGTCTGTGGTTTGGAGGGAGAGTGGGCATCGTTTTGGAGAGAGTGCGGGCAGTGGTTTGAGAGAGAGGACAGTGATTTGGAGAGAGAGGACAGTGGTTTGTAGAGAGAGTGGTCTGTGGTTTGGAGGGAGAGTGGGCATCGTTTTGGAGAGAGTGTGAGCAGTGGTTTGGAGAGAGAGAGGAGACAATGATATAAAAGGAGAGTGGGCAGTTGTTTGGAGAGAGAGAATGATCATTAATTTAGAGAGACAGGACAGTGGGATTGGAGAGAATGAGTAGTGGTTTCGAGACGAAGTGGACAGTGGTCTGGAGAATGTCGGCAGGGTTTTGAGACAACAGGCAGTGTTTTGGAGAGAGTGTGGTTAGTTTTCTGGCGGGGAGAATGAACATTCGTTTCGAGTAATAAAAGGGAAGTGGTTTGGAGAGTGAGTGGGCAGTGGTTTGGAGAGAGTGATCAGTGGTTTGGAGAGTGAGTGGGCAGTGGTTCGGAGAGAATGAGCAGTTGTTTGGAGAGAGTGGTCAGTGGTTTGGAGAGAGTGAGCAGTGGTTTGGAGAGAGTGAGCAGTTGTTTGGAGAGTGTGGGAAGTGGCTTGAAGACAGTCGGCAGTGGTTTGGCGAGCGTGGGCAGTCGATTGGAGAGTGTGGGCAGCGGTTCGGAGAGAGTCGGCAGTGATTTGGACAAAGAATGGGCAGTGTTTTGGAGAGGGAGCGTGTGCCGAGGGTTGGAGAGAGAGTCGGCAGTGGTTTGGAGAGAGAGTGGACAGTGGTTTGTAGATAGCCGACAGTGGTGTGGAGAGAATGGGCAGTGTTTCGGAGAGTGGCCAGTGGTTAGGAGAGAGAGTAGGTAGAGGTTTGGAGAGTGAGTGGCAGTAGTTTAGAGAGCGAGAGAGAGTGGACATTGGTTTGGAGAGGGAGTGGGTATTGGTTTGGAGATATTGTAAGTGGTTTGGAGAGAAAGTGCACAGTGGTTTGTAAAGAAAGGGCAGGTGTTTGTAAAGAATGTGGGCATTGCTTTGGAGAGAGAGAGGTGACAATTATCTGGAAGGAGAGTGGGCAGTTGTTAGGAGAGAGAATGATCAGTAATATAGAGACTCTAGTCAATGTAATGGAGAGAGTGCGCAGTGGTTTGGAGACAAAGTGTGCAGCTGTCTGGAGAGTGTCGCCAGGGGTTTAAGAGATTGGGAAGTGGTTTGGAGAGTGAGAGGCCAGTGGTTTGGAGAGAGGGAGCAGTGGTATAGAGAGAGTGGACAGTGGTTTGGAGTGAGTGAACAGTGGTTTGGCGAGAATCGACAGTGGGTTGGAGAGAGAGTGGGCAGTAGTTTGGAGAGAGAGTGGATAGTGGTATGGAGAGAGTGGACAGTGGTGTGCAGAGACAGTGGTCAGTGGTTTGAAGAGAGTGTATAGTGGTTTGGAGAGAGTGGAAAGTGGTTTTAAGGGACAGTGGAAGTGGCTTGGAGTGAGTGTGCAGTGGTTTGGAGAGAGAGTAGGCAGATGTTTGGTGAGAGTGAGTACAGTTGTTTGGTGAGAGAGTGGGCAGGGGTTTGGAGAGAGTGGACAGTGGTTTGGAGAGCGAAAGAGAGAGAACATTGTTTTGGAGAGGGAGTAGGCAGTGGTTTGGATAGATTGCACAGTGGTTTGGATAGAGAGCGTGGACAAAGTTTTGGAGAGATAGAGGACAGTCGTTTGGAGAAAGTGAGGACAGTGGTATAGAGAGAGTGGACAGTGGTTTGGAGAGAGTGGACAGTGGTTTGGAGAGTATCGACAGCGGGTTGGAGAGGGAGTGAGCAGTGATTTGGAGAGAGAGTGGGCAGTGGCCTGGAGAGAGTGGATAGTGGTATGGAGAGAGTGGACAGTGGTGTGCAGAGACAGTGGTCAGTGGTTTGAAGAGAGTGAATAGTGGTTTGGAGAGAGTGGAAAGAGTTTTGAGGGGACAGTGGGAGTGGCTTCGAGTGAGTGCGCAGTGCTTTGGAGAGACTGTCGGCAGATGTTTGGAGGGAGTGTGGACAGCGGTTTGTCGAGTGTGGGCAGTGGTTTGGAGAGAGTGGACAGTGGTTTGGAGAGCGAGAGAGAGTGAACATTGTTTTGGAGAGGGAGTGGGTAGTGGTTTGGAGAGATTGCAAAGTGGTTTGGATAGAGAGCGTGGACAAATTTTTGGAGAGAGAGAGGACAGTGGTTTGAGAGAGTGGACAGTGGTTTGGAGAGAGTGGACAGTGGTTTGGAGAGAATGGACTGTGACGTGGAGAGAATCGACAATGGGTTGGAGAGAGAGTGGTCAGTAGATTGGAGTGAGAGTGGGCAGTGATTTTGAGTGACAGTGGGCAATGTTCTGGAGAGAGTAGACTGTGGTCTCGACAACGTGGGCAGTGATGTGGTAAGGCAGTGGGCAATGGTTTGTAGAGAGAGTGGACAGTGGTTATTAGAGAGAGTGGTCTATGGATTGGAGAGAGAGTGGGCAGTAATTTGGAGAGAGAGTGGGCAGTTATTTTGAGTGAGAGTGGGCAGTGGCTTGGAGAAATTGGACAGTGGTTTAGATAGAGAGAGAGAGTGGACAGTGGGTTGGAGAGGGAGTGGGCAGTGGTTTGGAGATATTGGACAATGGTTTGGATAGAGAGCTTGTACAAGGTTTTGGAGAGAGAGAGGACAGTGGTTTGGAGAAAGTGAGGACAGTGGTATGGAGAGAGTGGACAGTGGTTTGGAGAGAGTGGACAGTGGTTTGGAGAGTATCGACAGCGGGTTGGAGAGGGAGTGAGCAGTGGTTTGGAGAGAGAGTGGGCAGTGGCCTGGAGAGAGTGGATAGTGGTATGGAGAGAGTGGGCAGTGGTGTGCAGAGACAGTGGTCAGTGGTTTGAAGAGAGTGAATAGTGGTTTGGAGAGAGTGGAAAGAGTTTTGAGGGGACAGTGGGAGTGGCTTCGAGTGAGTGCGCAGTGCTTTGGAGAGACTGTCGGCAGATGTTTGGAGGGAGTGTGGACAGCGGTTTGTCGAGTGTGGGCAGTGGTTTGGAGAGAGTGGACAGTGGTTTGGAGAGCGAGAGAGAGTGAACATTGTTTTGGAGAGGGAGTGGGTAGTGGTTTGGAGAGATTGCAAAGTGGTTTGGATAGAGAGCGTGGACAAATTTTTGGAGAGAGAGAGGACAGTGGTTTGAGAGAGTGGACAGTGGTTTGGAGAGAGTGGACAGTGGTTTGGAGAGAATGGACTGTGACGTGGAGAGAATCGACAATGGGTTGGAGAGAGAGTGGTCAGTAGATTGGAGTGAGAGTGGGCAGTGGTTTGGAGATATTGGACAATGGTTTGGATAGAGAGCTTGTACAAGGTTTTGGAGAGAGAGAGGACAGTGGTTTGAGAGAGGTGGCAGTGGTTTGGAGAGAGAGTGGGCAGTGGTTTGGAGAGAGTGAGCAGTGGTTTGTAAAGAGTGGGCAGTGGTTTGGATAGAGAGAGAGAGTGGACAGTGGGTTGGAGAGGGAGTGGGCACTGGTTTGGAGAGAGATAGAGAGAGTGGACAGTGGGTTGGAGAGGGAGTGGGCACTGGTTTGGAGAGAGATAGAGAGAGTGGACAGTGGGTTGGAGAGGGAGTGGGCAGTGGTTTGGAGAGAGATAGAGAGAGTGGACAGTGGGTTGGAGAGGGAGTGGGCACTGGTTTGGAGAGAGATAGAGAGAGTGGACAGTGGGTTGGAGAGGGAGTGGGCACTGGTTTGGAGAGAGATAGAGAGAGTGGACAGTGGGTTGGAGAGGGAGTGGGCAGTGGTTTGGAGAGAGATAGAGAGAGTGGACAGTGGTTTGGAGAGGGAGTGGGCACTGGTTTGGAGAGAGATAGAGAGAGTGGACAGTGGGTTGGAGAGGGAGTGGGCAGTGGTTTGGAGAGAGATAGAGAGAGTGGACAGTGGGTTGGAGAGGGAGTGGGCACTGGTTTGGAGAGAGATAGAGAGAGTGGACAGTGGTTTGGAGAGGGAGTGTGCAGTCGTTTGGAGATATTGGACAGTGGTTTGGATAGAGAGCTTGTACAAGATTTTGGAGAGAGAGAGGACAGTGGTTTGAGAGAGTGGGCTGTGGTTTGGAGAGCGAGTGGGCAGTGGTTTGGAGAGAGTGAGCAGTGGTTTGTAAAGAGTGGGCAGTGGTTTGGAGAGAGAGGACAGACGTTCGGAGAGCGTGGGCAGGTGTTTGGAGGAGTCGGTAGTGGTATTCAGAGAGAGTGGAAAATGTTCTGGAGAGAGTGGACTATGGTCTCGACAACGTGGGCAGTGATGTGGTGAGGCAGTGGGCAATGGTTTGTAGAGAGTGGACAGTGTTTATAGAGAGAGTGGTCTGTGGTTTGGAGGGAGAGTGGGCATCATTTTGGAGAGAGTGCGGGCAGTGGTTTGAGAGAGAGGACAGTGATTTGGAGAGAGAGGACAGTGGTTTGTCGAGAGAGTGGTCTGTGGTTTGGAGGGAGAGTGGGCATCGTTTTGGAGAAAGTGTGGGCAGTGGTTTGGAGAGAGAGAGGAGACAATGATATAAAAGGAGAGTGGGCAGTTGTTTGGAGAGAGAGAATGATCATTAATTTAGAGAGACAGGACAGTGGGATTGGAGAGAATGAGTAGTGGTTTCGAGACGAAGTGGACAGTGGTCTGGAGAATGTCGGCAGGGTTTTGAGACAACAGGCAGTGTTTTGGAGAGAGAGTGGTTAGTTTTCTGGCGGGGAGAATGAACATTCGTTTCGAGTAATAAAAGGGAAGTGGTTTGGAGAGTGAGTGGGCAGTGGTTTGGAGAGAGTGAGCAGTGGTTTGGAGAGTGAGTGGGCAGTGGTTCGGAGAGAATGAGCAGTTGTTTGGAGAGAGTGGTCAGTGGTTTGGAGAGAGTGCGCAGTGGTTTGGAGAGTGAGTGGGCAGTGGTTCGTAGAGAATGAGCAGTTGTTTGGAGAGAGTGGTCAGTGGTTTGGAGAGAGTGAGCAGTGGTTTGGAGAGAGTGAGCAGTTGTTTGGAGAGTGTGGGAAGTGGCTTGAAGACAGTCGGCAGTGGTTTGGCGAGCGTGGGCAGTCGATTGGAGAGTGTGGGCAGCGGTTCGGAGAGAGTCGGCAGTGATTTGGACAAAGAATGGGCAGTGTTTTGGAGAGGGAGCGTGTGCCGAGGGTTGGAGAGAGAGTCGGCAGTGGTTTGGAGAGAGAGTGGACAGTGGTTTGTAGATAGCCGACAGTGGTGTGGAGAGAATGGGCAGTGTTTCGGAGAGTGGCCAGTGGTTTGGAGAGAGAGTAGGTAGAGGTTTGGAGAGTGAGTGGCAGTGGTTTGGAGAGCGAGAGAGAGTGGACATTGGTTTGGAGAGGGAGTGGGTATTGGTTTGGAGATATTGTAAGTGGTTTGGAGAGAAAGTGCACAGTGGTTTGTAAAGAAAGGGCAGGTGTTTGTAAAGAATGTGGGCATTGCTTTGGAGAGAGAGAGGTGACAATTATCTGGAAGGAGAGTGGGCAGTTGTTAGGAGAGAGAATGATCAGTAATATAGAGACTCTAGTCAATGTAATGGAGAGAGTGCGCAGTGGTTTGGAGACAAAGTGTGCAGCTGTCTGGAGAGTGTCGCCAGGGGTTTAAGAGATTGGGAAGTGGTTTGGAGAGTGAGGGGCCAGTGGTTTGGAGAGAGGGAGCAGTGGTATAGAGAGAGTGGACAGTGGTTTGGAGTGAGTGAACAGTGGTTTGGCGAGAATCGACAGTGGGTTGGAGAGAGAGTGGGCAGTAGTTTGGAGAGAGAGTGGATAGTGGTATGGAGAGAGTGGACAGTGGTGTGCAGAGACAGTGGTCAGTGGTTTGAAGAGAGTGTATAGTGGTTTGGAGAGAGTGGAAAGTGGTTTTAAGGGACAGTGGAAGTGGCTTGGAGTGAGTGTGCAGTGGTTTGGAGAGAGAGTAGGCAGATGTTTGGTGAGAGTGAGTACAGTTGTTTGGTGAGAGAGTGGGCAGGGGTTTGGAGAGAGTGGACAGTGGTTTGGAGAGCGAAAGAGAGAGAACATTGTTTTGGAGAGGGAGTAGGCAGTGGTTTGGATAGATTGCACAGTGGTTTGGATAGAGAGCGTGGACAAAGTTTTGGAGAGATAGAGGACAGTCGTTTGGAGAAAGTGAGGACAGTGGTATGGAGAGAGTGAACAGTGGTTTGGAGAGAGTGGACAGTGGTTTGGAGAGTATCGACAGCGGGTTGGAGAGGGAGTGAGCAGTGATTTGGAGAGAGAGTGGGCAGTGGCCTGGAGAGAGTGGATAGTGGTATGGAGAGAGTGGACAGTGGTGTGCAGAGACAGTGGTCAGTGGTTTGAAGAGAGTGAATAGTGGTTTGGAGAGAGTGGAAAGAGTTTTGAGGGGACAGTGGGAGTGGCTTCGAGTGAGTGCGCAGTGCTTTGTAGAGACTGTCGGCAGATGTTTGGAGGGAGTGTGGACAGCGGTTTGTCGAGTGTGGGCAGTGGTTTGGAGAGAGTGGACAGTGGTTTGGAGAGCGAGAGAGAGTGAACATTGTTTTGGAGAGGGAGTGGGTAGTGGTTTGGAGAGATTGCAAAGTGGTTTGGATAGAGAGCGTGGACAAATTTTTGGAGAGAGAGAGGACAGTGGTTTGAGAGAGTGGACAGTGGTTTGGAGAGAGTGGACAGTGGTTTGGAGAGAATGGACTGTGACGTGGAGAGAATCGACAATGGGTTGGAGAGAGAGTGGTCAGTAGATTGGAGTGAGAGTGGGCAGTGATTTTGAGTGACAGTGGGCAATGTTCTGGAGAGAGTAGACTGTGGTCTCGACAACGTGGGCAGTGATGTGGTAAGGCAGTGGGCAATGGTTTGTAGAGAGAGTGGACAGTGGTTATTAGAGAGAGTGGTCTATGGATTGGAGAGAGAGTGGGCAGTAATTTGGAGAGAGAGTGGGCAGTTATTTTGAGTGAGAGTGGGCAGTGGCTTGGAGAAATTGGACAGTGGTTTAGATAGAGAGAGAGAGTGGACAGTGGGTTGGAGAGGGAGTGGGCAGTGGTTTGGAGATATTGGACAATGGTTTGGATAGAGAGCTTGTACAAGGTTTTGGAGAGAGAGAGGACAGTGGTCTGGAGAAAGTGAGGACAGTGGTATGGAGAGAGTGGACAGTGGTTTGGAGAGAGTGGACAGTGGTTTGGAGAGTATCGACAGCGGGTTGGAGAGGGAGTGAGCAGTGGTTTGGAGAGAGAGTGGGCAGTGGCCTGGAGAGAGTGGATAGTGGTATGGAGAAAGTGGGCAGTGGTCTGCAGAGACAGTGGTCAGTGGTTTGAAGAGAGTGAATAGTGGTTTGGAGAGAGTGGAAAGAGTTTTGAGGGGACAGTGGGAGTGGCTTCGAGTGAGTGCGCAGTGCTTTGGAGAGACTGTCGGCAGATGTTTGGAGGGAGTGTGGACAGCGGTTTGTCGAGTGTGGGCAGTGGTTTGGAGAGAGTGGACAGTGGTTTGGAGAGCGAGAGAGAGTGAACATTGTTTTGGAGAGGGAGTGGGTAGTGGTTTGGAGAGATTGCAAAGTGGTTTGGATAGAGAGCGTGGACAAATTTTTGGAGAGAGAGAGGACAGTGTTTTGAGAGAGTGGACAGTGGTTTGGAGAGAGTGGACAGTGGTTTGGAGAGAATGGACTGTGACGTGGAGAGAATCGACAATGGGTTGGAGAGAGAGTGGTCAGTAGATTGGAGTGAGAGTGGGCAGTGGTTTGGAGATATTGGACAATGGTTTGGATAGAGAGCTTGTACAAGGTTTTGGAGAGAGAGAGGACAGTGGTTTGAGAGAGGTGGCAGTGGTTTGGAGAGAGAGTGGGCAGTGGTTTGGAGAGAGTGAGCAGTGGTTTGTAAAGAGTGGGCAGTGGTTTGGATAGAGAGAGAGAGTGGACAGTGGGTTGGAGAGGGAGTGGGCACTGGTTTGGAGAGAGATAGAGAGAGTGGACAGTGGGTTGGAGAGGGAGTGGGCACTGGTTTGGAGAGAGATAGAGAGAGTGGACAGTGGGTTGGAGAGGGAGTGGGCAGTGGTTTGGAGAGAGATAGAGAGAGTGGACAGTGGGTTCGAGAGGGAGTGGGCACTGGTTTGGAGAGAGATAGAGAGAGTGGACAGTGGGTTGGAGAGGGAGTGGGCAGTGGTTTGGAGAGAGATAGAGAGAGTGGACAGTGGGTTGGAGAGGGAGTGGGCAGTAATTTGGAGAGAGAGTGGGCAGTTATTTTGAGTGAGAGTGGGCAGTGGCTTGGAGAAATTGTACAGTGGTTTAGATAGAGAGAGAGAGTGGACAGTGGGTTGGAGAGGGAGTGGGCAGTGGTTTGGAGATATTGGACAATGGTTTGGATAGAGAGCTTGTACAAGGTTTTGGAGAGAGAGAGGACAGTGGTTTGAGAGAGTGGGCAGTGGTTTGGAGAGAGAGTGGGCAGTGGTTTGGAGAGATAGAGGACAGTGGTTTGAGAGAGTGGGCAGTGGCTTGGAGAGTGGGCAGTGGTTTGGAGAGAGTGAGCAGTGGTTTGTAAAGAGTGGGCAGTGGTTTGGATAGAGAGAGAGAGTGGACAGTGGGTTGGAGAGGGAGTGGGCACTGGTTTGGAGAGAGATAGAGAGAGTGGACAGTGGGTTGGAGAGGGAGTGGGCAGTGGTTTGGAGAGAGATAGAGAGAGTGGACAGTGGGTTGGAGAGGGAGTGGGCACTGGTTTGGAGAGAGATAGAGAGAGTGGACAGTGGGTTGGAGAGGGAGTGGGCACTGGTTTGGAGAGAGATAGAGAGAGTGGACAGTGGGTTGGAGAGGGAGTGGACAGTGGTTTGGAGAGGGAGTGGGCAGTGGTTTGGAGAGAGATAGAGAGAGTGGACAGTGGTTTGGAGAGGGAGATGGCACTGGTTTGGAGAGAGATAGAGAGAGTGGACAGTGGGTTGGAGAGGGAGTGGGCAGTGGTTTGGAGAGAGATAGAGAGAGTGGACAGTGGGTTGGAGAGGGAGTGGGCACTGGTTTGGAGAGAGATAGAGAGAGTGGACAGTGGTTTGGAGAGGGAGTGTGCAGTCGTTTGGAGATATTGGACAGTGGTTTGGATAGAGAGCTTGTACAAGATTTTGGAGAGAGAGAGGACAGTGGTTTGAGAGAGTGGGCTGTGGTTTGGAGAGCTAGTGGGCAGTGGTTTGGAGAGAGTGAGCAGTGGTTTGTAAAGAGTGGGCAGTGGTTTGGAGAGAGAGGACAAGCGTTCGGAGAGCGTGGGCAGGTGTTTGGAGGAGTCGGTAGTGGTATTCAGAGAGAGTGGAAAATGTTCTGGAGAGAGTGGACTATGGTCTCGACAACGTGGGCAGTGATGTGGTGAGGCAGTGGGCAATGGTTTGTAGAGAGTGGACAGTGGTTTGTAGAGAGAGTGGTCTGTGGTTTGGAGGGAGAGTGGGCATCATTTTGGAGAGAGTGCGGGCAGTGGTTTGAGAGAGAGGACAGTGATTTGGAGAGAGAGGACAGTGGTTTGTCGAGAGAGTGGTCTGTGGTTTGGAGGGAGAGTGGGCATCGTTTTGGAGAGAGTGTGGGCAGTGGTTTGGAGAGAGAGAGGAGACAATGATATAAAAGGAGAGTGGGCAGTTGTTTGGAGAGAGAGAATGATCATTAATTTAGAGAGACAGGACAGTGGGATTGGAGAGAATGAGTAGTGGTTTCGAGACGAAGTGGACAGTGGTCTGGAGAATGTCGGCAGGATTTTGAGACAACAGGCAGTGTTTTGGAGAGAGAGTGGTTAGTTTTCTGGCGGGGAGAATGAACATTCGTTTCGAGTAATACAAGGGAAGTGGTTTGGAGAGTGAGTGGGCAGTGGTTTGGAGAGAGTGAGCAGTGGTTTGGAGAGTGAGTGGGCAGTGGTTCGGAGAGAATGAGCAGTTGTTTGGAGAGAGTGGTCAGTGGTTTGGAGAGAGTGAGCAGTGGTTTGGAGAGTGAGTGGGCAGTGGTTCGGAGAGAATGAGCAGTTGTTTGGAGAGTGTGGTCAGTGGTTTGGAGAGAGTGAGCAGTGGTTTGGAGAGAGTGAGCAGTTGTTTGGAGAGTGTGGGAAGTGGCTTGAAGACAGTCGGCACTGGTTTGGAGAGCGTGCGCAGTGGATTGGAGAGTGTGGGCAGCGGTTCGGAGAGAGTCGGCAGTGATTTGGACAAAGAATGGGCAGTGTTTTGGAGAGGGAGCGTGTGCCGAGGGTTGGAGAGAGAGTCGGCAGTGGTTTGGAGAGAGAGTGGACAGTGGTTTGTAGATAGCCGACAGTGGTGTGGAGAGAATGGGCAGTGTTTCGGAGAGTGGCCAGTGGTTTGCAGAGAGAATAGGTGGAGGTTTGGAAAGTGAGTGGCAGTGGTTTGGAGAGCGAGAGAGAGTGGACATTGGTTTGGAGAGGGAGTGGGCATTGGTTTGGAGATATTGTAAGTGGTTTGGAGAGAAAGTGCACAGTGGTTTGTAAAGAAAGGGCAGGTGTTTGTAAAGAATGTGGGCAGTGCTTTGGAGAGAGAGAGGTGACAATTATCTGGAAGGAGAGTGGGCAGTTGTTAGGAGAGAGAATGATCAGTAATATAGAGACTCTAGTCAATGTAATGGAGAGAGTGCGCAGTGGTTTGGAGACAAAGTGTGCAGCTGTCTGGAGAGTGTCGCCAGGGGTTTAAGAGATTGGGAAGTGATTTGGAGAGTGAGGGGCCAGTGGTTTGGAGAGAGTGAGCAGTGGTATAGAGAGAGTGGACAGTGGTTTGAAGTGAGTGAACAGTGGTTTGGCGAGAATCGACAGTGGGTTGGAGAGAGAGTGGGCAGTAGTTTGGAGAGAGAGTGGATAGTGGTATGGAGAGAGTGGACAGTGGTATGCAGAGACAGTGGTCAGTGGTTTGAAGAGAGTGTATAGTGGTTTGGAGAGAGTGGAAAGTGGTTTTAAGGGACAGTGGCAGTGGCTTGGAGTGAGCGTGCAGTGGTTTGGAGAGAGAGTAGGCAGATGTTTGGTGAGAGTGAGTACAGTTGTTTGGTGAGAGAGTGGGCAGGGGTTTGGAGAGAGTGGACAGTGGTTTGGAGAGCGAAAGAGAGAGAACATTGTTTTGGAGAGGGAGTAGACAGTGGTTTGGAGAGATTGCACAGTGGTTTGGATAGAGAGCGTGGACAAAGTTTTGGAGAGATAGAGGACAGTCGTTTGGAGAAAGTGAGGACAGTGGTATGGAGAGAGTGGACAGTGGTTTGGAGAGAGTGGACAGTGGTTTGGAGAGTATCGACAGCGGGTTGGAGAGGGAGTGAGCAGTGGTTTGGAGAGAGAGTGGGCAGTGGCCTGGAGAGAGTGGATAGTGGTATGGAGAGAGTGGACAGTGGTGTGCAGAGACAGTGGTCAGTGGTTTGAAGAGAGTGAATAGTGGTTTGGAGAGAGTGGAAAGAGTTTTGAGGGGACAGTGGGAGTGGCTTCGAGTGAGTGCGCAGTGCTTTGGAGAGACTGTCGGCAGATGTTTGGAGGGAGTGTGGACAGCGGTTTGTCGAGTGTGGGCAGTGGTTTGGAGAGAGTGGACAGTGGTTTGGAGAGCGAGAGAGAGTGAACATTGTTTTGGAGAGGGAGTGGGTAGTGGTTTGGAGAGATTGCAAAGTGGTTTGGATAGAGAGCGTGGACAAATTTTTGGAGAGAGAGAGGACAGTGGTTTGAGAGAGTGGACAGTGGTTTGGAGAGAGTGGACAGTGGTTTGGAGAGAATCGACAGTGGGTTCGAGAGAGAGTGGGCAGTGTTTTGGAGAGAGTGAGCAGTGGTTTGTAAAGAGTGGGCAGTGGTTTGGAGAGAGAGGACAGAGTTTCGGAGAGAGTGGGCAGGGGTTTGGAGGAGTGTGCAGTGGTTTGCAGATAGAGTGGACAATGTTCTGGAGAATGTGGACTATGGTCTCGACAACGTGGTCAGTGGTGTGGTGAGGCAGTGGGCAATGGTTTGTAGAGAGAGTGGACAGTGGTTTGTAGAGAGAGTGGTCTGTGTTTTTTAGGGAGAGTGGGCAGCGGTTTGGAGACGAAGTGGGCAGTCGTTTGGAGAGAGAGAGGGCACAACGATCTGGGAGGAGAGTGGACAGTTGTTTGGAGAGAGAGAATGATCAGTAATTTAGAGAGACAGGTCAATGTGGTGGAGAGAGTGGGCAGTGGTCTGGAGAGTGTCGCCAATGGTTTGAGAGAATGGGCAGTGTTTTGGAGAGCGTGAGCAGTGGTTTGGAGGGAATGAGCAGTGGTTTGAAGAGAATGAGCAGTGGTTTGGAGAGAATGAGCAGTGGTTTGGAGGGCGTGGGCAGTGGTTTGTAGAGAATGAGCAGTGGTTTGGAGAGCGGGGGCAGTGGTCTGTAGAGAATGAGCAGGTGTTTGGAGAGCGGAGGCAGTGGTTTGGAGAGAATGAGTAGTGGTTTCACGAGAATGAGCAGTGGTTTGGAGAGCGGGGGCAGTGGTTTGGAGAGAATGAGCAGTGTTTTGGAGAGCGTGGGCAGTGGTTTGGAGAGAATGAGTAGTGGTTTCAAGAGAATGAGCAGTGGTTTGGAGAGTGTGGGCAGTGGTTTGGAGTGTTTTCCGGCGGGGAGAATGAACATTCGTTTCGAGTTATAAAAGGGCAGTGGTTTGGAGAGTGAGTTGGCATTGGTTTGGAGAGAGTGTGGACTGTGTTTTGGAGACAGAGGGCAGTTATTTGGAGAGTGTGGGCAGTGGAATGGAGAGTGTGGTCAGCGGCTTGGAGAGACAGTGGGAAGTGGTTTGGAGAGAGAATGATAAGTAATATAGAGACTCTGGTCAACGGGATGGAGACAAAGTGGGCAGCTGTCTGGAGAGTGTCGCCAGGGGTTTGAGAGATTGGCCAGTGGTATGGAGAGTGAGTTGCCAGTGGTTTGGAGAGTGTGAGCAGTGGTTTGAGAGAGTGGACAGTGGTTTGGAATGAGTGGACAGTGGTTTGGCGAGAATCGACAGTGGGTTGGAGAGAGAGTGGGCAGGAGTTTGGAGAGAGAGAGTAGGCAGTGGCTTGGAGAGAGAGTGGATAGTGGTATGGAGAGAGTGGACAGTGGTGTGCAGAGACAGTGGTCAGTGGTTTGAAGAGAGTGAATAGTGGTTTGGAGAGAGTGGAAAGTGGTTTAATAGGACAGTGGCAGTGGTTTGGAGTGAGCGCGCAGTAGTTTGGAGAGAGAGTAGGCAGATGTTTGGAGAGAGTGAGTACAGTTGTTTGGTGAGAGAGTGGGCAGGGGTTTGGAGAGAGTGGACAGTGGTTTGGAGAGCGAAAGAGAGAGAACATTGTTTTGGAGAGGGAGTGGGCAGTGGTTTGGAGAGATTGCACAGTGGTTTGCAGATAGAGTGGACAATGTTCTGGAGAGAGTGGACTATGGTCTCGACAACGTGGGCAGCGGTGTGATGAGGCAGTGGGCAATGGTTTGTAGAGAGAGTAGACAGTGGTTTGTAGAGAGAGTGGTCTGTGTTTTGGAGGGAGAGTGGGCAGCGTTTTGGAGAGCGTGAGCAATGGTTTGGAGAGAGTGGGCAGTGGTTTGGAGAGCGGGGGCAGTGGTTTGGAGAGAATGAGCAGTGGTTTGGAGAGCGGGGGCAGTGGTTTGGAGAGAATGAGCAGTGGTTTGGAGAGAATGGGCAGTGGTTTGGAGAGCGTGGGCAGTGGTTTGGAGAGAGTGAGCTGTGGTTTGGAGAGAATGAGCAGTGTTTTGGAGAGAATGAGCAGTGGTTTGGAGAGAATGAGCAGTGGTTTGGAGAGCGGGGGCAGTGGTTTGGAGAGAATGAGCAGTGGTTTGGAGAGCGGGGGCAGTGGTTTGGAGAGAATGAGCAGTGGTTTGGAGAGAATGGGCAGTGGTTTGGAGAGCGTGGGCAGTGGTTTGGAGAGCGGGGGCAGTGGTTTGGAGAGAATGAGCAGTGTTTTGGAGAGAATGAGCAGTGGTTTGGAGAGAGTGGGCAGTGGTTTGGAGCGTTTTCCGGCGGGGAGAATGAACATTCGTTTTGAGTAATAAAAGGGCAGTGGTTTGGAGAGTGAGTTGGCAGTGGTTTGGAGAGAATGAGCAGTGGTCTGCAGAGCGTGGGCAGTGGTTTGGAACGAATGAGCAGTGGTTTGAAGAGAATGAGCAGTGGTTTGGAGAGTGTGGATAGTGTTTTGAGACAAAGGGCAGTTATTTGGAGAGCGTGGGCAGTGAATTGGGGAGTGTGGGCAGCGGTTTGGAGAGAAAGTGGGATGTGGTTTGGAGATAGAGGGCAGTGGTTTGGAGAGCGTGGGCAGTGGATTGGAGAGTGCGGGCTATAGTTTGGAGAGCGTGGATAGTGGAGTGGAGAGCGTGGACAGCGGCTCGGAGAGAGAGTGTGCAGTGGTTTGGACAAAAAAGGTGCAGTTTCTGGAGGCGGAGAGTGTGCCGGGGTTGTAGAGAGAGTCGACAGTGGTTTGGAGAGAGAGTGGACAGTGGCTTGTAGAGCCAGTGGACAGTGGTTTGGAGAGTGAGTGGACAGTGGCTTGCAGAGCCAGTGGACAGTGGCTTGTAGAGCCGGTGGACAGTGGTTAGGAGAGACAGAGGACAGTGGTTAGGAGAGACAGAGGACAGTGGTTTGGAGAGAGTGGGCAGTGTTTTGGAGAACCAATGGACAGTGGTTTGGATAGAGTGGAAAGTGGTTTGGACAGACAGTGGGCAGTGGTTGGAGTGAGTGGACCGTGTTTCGAAAGGGTGTGGGCAGTTGTTTGGAGAGAGTGGACAGTGTTATGGACAGCAGGCAGTGGTTTTAAGAGAGTGCGCTGTAGTTTGAAGAGAGAGTGGGCTGGGGGTTGCAGAGAGAGTTGGCAGTGGTATGGAGAAAGAGTGCGTAGTGGTTTGAATAAAGAGTGGACAGTTGTTTGGAGAGTGAGTGGGCACTGGTTTGGACAGAGTGGACAGTGGTTTGGAGAGCGAGAGAGGATGGACAGCGGTTTGGAGAGGGAGTGGGCAGTGGTTTTGAGAGATTGCACAGTGGTTTGGATAGAGTGAGTGGACAGTGTTTTGGAGAGAGAGGACAGTTGTTTGAAAGAGTAGACAGTGGTTTGGAGAGAGTGGACAGTGGTTTGGAGAGAATGGATAGTGGGTTGGAGAGAGAGTGGCCAGTGGTTTGGGGAGAGTGAGCAGTGGTTTATAAAGAGTGTGCAGTGGTTCGGAGAGAGAGGACAGAGTTTCGGATAGAGTGGGCAGGGATTTGGAGGAGTGGGCAGTGGTTTGCAGAGAGAGTGGACAATGTTCTGGAGAGAGTGGACTATGGTCTCGACACGGGGGGCAGTTGTGTAGTGAGGCAGTGGGCAATGGTTTGCAGAGACAGTGGGCAGTGGTTTGTAGTGAGAGTGGTCAGTGGTTTGGAGGGAGAGTGGGCAGCGGTTTGGAGAGGGTGTGGGCAATTGTTTGGAGAGAGAATGATCAGTAATTTAGAGAGACTGGTCAATGTTTTGGAGAGAGTGGGTAGTGGTTTGGAGACGAAGTGGGCAATGGTGGAGAGTGTCGCCAGGGGTTTCAGAGATTGGGGAGAGTTTTGGAGAGAGAGTGGCTAGATTTCTGGCGGGGAGAATGAACATTCGTTTCGAGTAAAAGGGCAGTTGTTTGGAGAGAGTGGGCAGTGGTTTGTCCAGATTGGGCAGTAGTTTGCAGAGAGTGAGCAGTTGTTTGGAGAGAGTGAGCAGTTGTTTGGAGAGTGTGGGAAGTGGTTTTGCGACAGACAGCAGTGGTTTGGAGAGTGTGGGCAGCGGTTCGGAGAGAGTGGGCAGTAATTTGGACAAAGAATGGGCAGTGTTTTGGAGAGGGAGAGTGTGCCGAGGGTTGGCGAGAGAGTCGACAGGTGTTTGGAGAGAGAGTGGACAGTGGTTTGTAGATAGTCGGCAGTGGTGTGGAGAGAATGGGCGCTGTTTCGGAGAGAGAGTAGGCAGAGGTATGGAGTGAGAGTGGACAGTGGTTTGGAGAGAGAGAGAGAGTGGACTGTGGTTTGGAGAGGGGTGGGCATTGGTTTGGAGAGATTGAAAATTGTTTGGAGAGAGAGTAGGCAGGCGTTTGGAGAGAGAGTGGACAGTGGTTTGGAGAGCGATAGAGAGTGGACAGTGGTTTGGAGAGACAGTGGGCAGTGGATTAAGATAGTGGCCAGTGGTTTAGAGAGAGAGTAGGCAGAGGTTTGGAGAGAGAGTGGACAGTGGTTTGGAGAGACAGTGGGCAGTGGTTTGGAGAGAGTGTGTGCAGTGCTTTGGAGAGAGAGAGGAGACAATGATCCGGAAGGAGAGTGGGCAGTTGTTAGGAGAGAGAATGATCAGTAATATAGAGACTCTGGTCAATGGGATGGAGAGAGTGGGCAGTGGTTTGGAGACAAAGTGTGCAGCTGTCTGGAGAGTGTCGCCAGGGGTTTCAGAGATTGGACAGTATTTGGGAGAGAGAGTGGTTACTTTTTGGGCGGGGAGAATGAACATTTGTTTCGAGTAATAAAAGGGCAGTGATTTGGAGAGAGTGGGCTGTGGTTTGGAGAGAGTGAGCAGTGGTTTGGAGAGAGTGAGCAGTGGTTTGCAGAGAGTGAGCAGTGGTTTGGAGAGCCTGGGCAGTGGAGTGGAGAGTGTGTGAAGCGGTTCGGAGAGAGAGTGGACAGTGGTTTCGACAAAGAATGGGCAGTGTTTTGGAGTGAGAGAGTGTGCTGAGAGTTGTAGAGAGAGTCGAAAGTGGTTTGGAGTGAGAATGGACAGTGGTTTGTAGAGGCAGTGGACAGTGGTTAGGAGAGTGAGTGTACAGTGGTGTGGAGAGAGTGGGCAATGCTTTGGAGAGAGTGAGCTTTGGTTTGGGGAGAATTGAAAGTGCTTTGGAGAGAGTGGACTGTGGTTTGGAGAGACAGTGGGCAGTGGTTGGAGAGAGTGGACAGTGTTTGGAGAGATTGTGGGCAGTAGTTAGGAGAGAGTGGGCAGTGGTATGGAGAGCGGGCAGTTGTTTTAAGACAGTGGGCTATAGTTTGGAGATGAGTGAGTATTTTTTGGAGAGTGCGCTGTAGTTTGAAGAGAAACTAGGGGTTGCAAAGAGAGTGGTCAGTGGTTTGGAGAGAGAGTGGGCAGTGGTTTGGAGAGTGTGAGCAGTGGTTTGGAGAGAGATCGCTGTTGTTTGGAGAGAGTGGGCAATGGTTTGGTGAGAGAGTGGTCAGTGATTTGCAGAGAGAGTGTGCAGTGGATGGGATAAAGAGAGGGCAGCGGTTTGGAAAGAGAGTGTGCAGTTTTTTTGTAGAGAGTGGACAGTGGTTTGGTGTGTGAAAATGGGCAGGGTTTTCGAGACAGCGTGGGCAGAGGTTTCGACAGAGTGTTGTCAGTGGGTTGGAGACAGAGTGGGCAGTGGTTTGTAGATAGAGTGCCCAGTGGTTTGGAGAGAGAGTGGGCAGTGGTTAGGTGAGAGAGAGTGTGCAGTGGTTTGAAGAGAGAGTGAGCAGTGGTTTGTAGATAGAGTGCCCAGTAGTTTGGAGAGAGAGTGGGCAGTGGTTTGTAGATAGAGTGCCCAGTGGTTTGGAGAGAGAGTGGGCAGTGCTTAGGAGAGAGTGTGGGCAGTGGTTTGTACAGAGTGCGCAGTGATTTGGAGAGACAGTAGGCAATGGTTTGGAGAGAGAGTGGATAGACAGTGGGTAATGTTTTGGAGAGACAATAGGCAGTGGTTTTGAGAGATAGAGGGCAGTGCTTTGGAGAGAATGTGGGAAGTGGTTTGTAGATAGAGTGGGCAGTGGTATGGAGAGAGAGAGGGCAGTGGTTTTGGAGAGTGTGGCAAGTGGATTGGAGGGATTGGGCAGTGGTTTTGGAGAGTGTGGCAAGTGGATTGGAGGGATTGGGCAGTGGTTTTGGAGAGTGTGGCAAGTGGATTGGAGGGATTGGGCAGTGGTTTGGAGAGAGACAGGATTGATTTGGAGAGAGTACCCAGCGGTTCGGTGAGAGTGAACAGTAGTTTGGAGAGAGAGTGGGTAGTGTTTTGGACAAAGCTGACAGTGGTTTGGAGAGAGTGCGCAGTGGTTGGAGAGTGGAAAGTGGTTTGGAGAGAGAGAGGAGAGTGGTTTGGTGCGAGTCGACATTGGGTTAGAGAGAGAGGACAGTAGTTTAGAGAGAGTGGACAGTGGTTTGGAAACAGAGTGCGCAGTGTTTTGGAGAGAGAGTGGGCAGTGATTTAGAGCGAGTCGACAGTGGTTTCGAGAGAGTGAGCAGTGGTTTAGAGAGAGTGGACAGTGTATTAGAGAAAGTGGACTGCTGTTTCGGGAGTGTGGACAGTGGTGTGGAGAGAGCAGACAGTGGTTTGGAGAGAGAGTGGGAAGTGGTTTGTAGATAGAGTGGGCAGCGGTTCGGAGAGAGTGTGAACAGTAGTTTGGAGAAAGTGGGTAGTGTTTTGGACAAAGTGGACAGTGGTTTGGAGAGAGTGGACAGTGGTTTGGAGAGAGTGGACAGTGGCTTGCAGAGAGTGGGCAGTGGTTTGGAGAGAGAAGGTTTTGATTTGGAGAGAGTACTCAGCGGTTCGGAGAGAGAGTGAACAGTAGTTTGGAGAGAGAGTGGGTAGTGTTTTGGACAAAGTGGGCAGTGGTTTGGAGAGAATGTGCAGTGATTTGGAGATAGAGTGGGCAGTGATTTGGAGAGAGAGAGAACATTGGTTTAGCGAGAGTGAGCAGTGTTCTGGAAAGGGTGGGCTTTCGTTTGGAGAGAGTTGACAGTGGTTTGGATAGACAGTGGGCAGTGGTTGGAGAGAGTGGACAGTGTATGGAGAGAGTTTGGGCTGTTGTTTGGAGAGAGTGGACAGTGATATGGAGAGGGTTGGCAGTGGATTGGCAGAACATAGGCAGTGGTTTGGAGACAGCGTGGTCAGAGGTTTCGACAGAGAGTTGTCAGTGGTTTGGAATTAGAGTGGACAGTGGTTCGGAGAGAGAGTGGGAATGGACCTGAGGGAGAGTGAATTGTGGGTTGGAGAGGGTGGAAAGTGGTTTGGAGCGAGACGACAGTTGGTTAGAGAGAGGGGACAGTAGATTAGAGAGATTGCCAGTGGTTTGGAATCAGGGTGCGCAGTGTTTTGGAGAGAGAGTGATCAGTGGTTTGGAGAGATTGATCAGTGGTTTGGAGAGAGTGGGCAGTGGTTTGGAGAGAGTGGTCAGTGGTTTGGAGAGAGTGATCTGTGGTTTGGAGAGAGTGGGCAGTCGTTTAGAGAGAGTGGTCAGTGGTTTGGAGAGAGTGGACAGTGGTTTGGAGAGAGAGTGGGAAGTGGTTTGTAGATTGAGTGGACAGTGGTTTGGAGAGAGAGTGGGAAGTGGTTTGTAGATTGAGTGGACAGTGGTTTTGAAAGAGAGTGGGTTATGGTTTGGAGAGAGTGATTATTAGTTTGGAGAGAGTGATCTGTGGTTTGGAGAGAGTGGGCAGTGGTTTGGAGAGAGTGATCAGTGGTTTGGAGAGAGTGGACAGTGGTTTGGAGAGAGAGTGGGAAGTGGTTTGTAGATTGAGTGGACAGTGGTTTTGAGAGAGAGTGGGGTATGGTTTGGAGAGAGTGATTATTAGTTTGGAGAGAGTGATCAGTGGTTTGGAGAGAGTGGTCAGTGGTTTGGAGAGAGTGGGTAGTGTGTTGGAAAGAATGGGCAGTGGTTTCGAGAGAGTGATCTGTGGTTTGGAGAGAGTGGGCAGTGGTTTGGAGAGAGTGGGTAGTGTGTTGGAAAGAATGGGCAGTGGTTTGGAGAGTGATCTGTGGTTTGGAGAGAGTGGGCAGTAGTTTAGAGAGAGTGGAAAGTGGTTTCGAGAGAGTGGACAGTGGTTTGGAGAGAATGAATAGTGGTTTGGAGAGAGTGGACAGTGGTTTTGAGAGAGAGTGGTTTATGGTTTGGAGAGAGTGATCAGTGGTTTGGAGAGAGTGATCAGTGGTTTGGAGAGATTGGGCAGTGGTTTCGGGAGCGTGGACAGTGGTTTGGAGAGAGTGGACAGTGGTGTGGAGAGAGTGGACAGTGAATTATAGAGAGTAGGCAGTGGTTTGGAGAGAGCGTGCAGTGGTTTGGAGAGAGAGTGGAGAGTGTCTGTCTCCGCCTGTATCCCCAAACCGCAGTCCCGCTCTGCCTGTTTCCCCAGGCTAAATTCCCGGTATTCCTGTCTCCCCAGGCTCCAGTCCCGCTCTGCCGTTCTGCCCTGTCTCAAGTACCGCTCTGCCTCTCTCCCCAGGCTACAGTCCCGCTCTGCCTGTGTCGCAGGCTCCAGTCCCACTCTGCCTGTGTCGCAGGCTCCAGTCCCACTCTGCCTGTGTCGCAGGCTCCAGTCCCACTCTGCCTGCGTCGCAGGCTCCAGTCCCACTCTGCCTGTGTCGCAGGCTCCTGTCCCACTCTGCCTGTGTCGCAGGCTCCAGTCCCATTCTGCCTGTGTCGCAGGCTCCAGTCCCACTCTGCCTGTGTCGCAGGCTCCAGTCCCACTCTGCCTGTGTCGCAGGCTCCAGTCCCATTCTGCCTGTGTCGCAGGCTCTAGTCCCACTCTGCCTGTGTCGCAGCCTCCAGTCCCACTCTGCCTCTCTCCCCAGGCTCCAGTCCCACTCTGCCTGTGTCGCAGGCTCCAGTCCCACTCTGCCTGTGTCGCAGGCTCCAGTCCCACTCTGCCTGCCTCCACAGGCACCAGTATCGCTCGCCGTATCTGCCCTGGCTCCAATCGCGCTCTGCCTGTCTCCCAATTTTCTAGTCACGTTGTGTCTGTCCCAATAGGTTCCAGTGCCGCGCTGCCTGGCTCTCCAGTCTCCAGTCCCGCTCTGCCTGTCTCCCCCGACGCCATTCCCGCTTTTCCGGTCTCCCCATGACCCAACCCGCTATGCCTGTCCTCGCCCACTCCAGTACCGCTCTGCCTCTCACCATCAGTATCCACTCCCGCTCTGCCTGTGTCCCGACGCACTAGTCCCACTCCGCCTGTCTCCGCAAACTCCGGTCCCGGTTTGCCTATCTCACGAGGATACATTCCCGGTATGCCTGTCGCCCGAGGCTCAAATCCCTCTCTGCCGTTCTCCAATGTCTCAAATGCCGCTCTGCCTGTCTCCCGAGACTCCAGTCCCGCTCGGCCTGTCCCGCCAGACTCCAGTCCCGCTCTGCCTGTCTCCCGATACTCCAATCCCGTTAAACCTGTCTCCCCAGTCTCCAACCCCGCTCTGACTACCTACCCTGACCCCAGTCCCGCTTCGCCAGTCTCCACATGCTCCAGACCGATTATGCCTGTCTCCCCAGGCTTCAGTCCCGTTCTTCCTGTCTCCCCATACTCCACCCCGCTCTGTCTGTCTCCCCGACCCTCGTCCCGCTTTGCCAATCTCTCCAGGCTTCAGCCCCGCTTTGCCTGTCTCCCAAAGCTCCATTCCAGCACTGCCTGTCTTTCCAGACTTCGGTCCAGCTCTGCCGGACTCCGCAGGCTCCAGTCCTGACCTGCCAGTCTCTCCATTCTACAGTCCGGCTCTGCCAGACTCCTGAGTCTCCAATCGCTCTCTGCCTGGATCCCGAAGCTCCAATCCAGGTATGTCTGTCTCCCCAGGTTCAACTCCCCCTCTGAGCGTCTCCCCACGCTGCTAACCCGCTCTGCCTGCCACACGAAGCTCCAGTCCGGCATTGTGTCTGCAGGCTCCAGTCCCGCTCTACCTGCGTCTCAGGCTCCAATCCCGCTCTGCCTGCGTATCAGGCTCTAGTCCCGCTCTGCCTGTCTCCCGAGTCTCTAGTCCCGCTCTGCCTGCACCCCCCAGGCTCCAGTCCCGTTCTGTCTGTCGCCCTAGGCTCCGATCCCGGTCTGCCTGCCTCCCCACACTCCTAACACGCACTGCCTGTCTCAGCAGGCTCCACCCACGCTCACCCTGTCTCACCAGGCTCCAGACCCGCTCGGCTTGTCTTCCCAGACTCCTGTCCCGCTCTGCCTATCTCCACATATCCAGCTTGGCTCTGCCTATCTCTCCAGGCTTCAGTCCCGCTCTGCCTGCCTCCCCAGGTTTCCGTCCAGCTCTGCCTGTCTTCCCAACCTTCAGTCCTGCTCTGTCTGTCTCCCCAGGCTCCAGTCCTCCCCTGCTTGTCTGTCCTAGGTGCAGTCCAGCTGTGCCTGTCTCCCCAGGTTTATTTCCCGCTCTACCTGACTCCCGCGTCTCCAATCGCGCTCTGCCTGTATCCCTCGACTCCAATCGCGGCATGCCTGAATTCCCATGCTCCAATCGCTCGCTGCCGGTCTCACTAGGCTCCTAACCCGCTCTGCATGTCTCCCCAGGTCCCACTCCCTCTCAGCCTGGATCCCCAAACTGCTGTCCCGCTCTGCCTGTTTCCGCAGGCTCCAGTCCCGCTCTGCCGTTCTCCCCAGGCTCCAGTCCCGCTCTGCCGTTCACCCCTGTCTGAAGTACCGCTTTACCTCTCTCACCAGTCTCCAGTTCCCTCTGTCTTCACATGCACCAATCGCTCGCTGCCTTTCTCACCAGGATGCTTACGCGCTCTGCCTGTCGTACCAGACATCACAGCCTCCCTGCGTGTCTCCCCGGGATCCAGTCCTGCTATGCCTCTCTCCCCACAGTCCATTCCCGCTCTGTGTATTTTCCCAGGTTCCAGTCCTGCCCTGCCCGTTTCTCCACGCTCCTGTCCCGCTCAGTCTGTGTTCTCAGGGCTACAGGCCCTGCCTGTAGGCACAGGGATACAGTCTCCGCTTTGCGAGTCTCTAAGGGCTGTAGTCCCCACACTGCCTGTCTCCCCAGGCTCCAGTCCGGCTCTGTCTGTCCCCCAGGCTTCAGACCCGCTCTGCCTAATTCTCCAGGCTCCAGTCCTGCAGTGACTGTCTTCCCAGTATCTAATGGCTCTCTGCCTGGCTTCCCAGACTCCTACATGCTCTCCTTGTCTCAACAGGCTCGAACCACGCTCACCCTGTCTCCCCAGTATCCAGTCTGGCTCTGCGTATCTCCCGAGGCTCCACGCCCGCTCTGCCTACCTCCCCAGGTTTCAGTCCAGCTCTGCCTGTCTCCCCACACTCCAGTTCTGCCTTGCCTGTCTCTCCAGGCTCCAGTCAAGGTGTGCCTGTCTCTCCAGGCTCTAGTCCCACTCAGCCTGTCTCCCCAGGTTCATTTCCCGCTCTGCCTGACTCCCGTGTCTCCAATCGCGCTCTGCCTGTATCCCTAGACTCCAGTCCTGGCATGCCTGTCTCCCCAGGCTGGTAGTCCGCGCTGCCTGTCTCCCCAAGCTCCAGTTCCGCTCTGTCGGATTTTCCAGGCTGCAATCCTGCTCTGCCTGTCTCCTCAGGCTCCAGTCCCGTTCTGCCGTTCTCCCCTGTCTCCAGTCCCGTTCTGCCTGTCTCCCAAGGCTCCAGCCCCGCTCAGTCTGTGTTCACAGGGCTACAGACCCCGATCTGCCTGTAGGCCCAGGGATCCAGTCTCCGTTTTGCCAGTATCCCCAGGGCTGTAGGTCCCGCTCTGCCGTTCTCCTGTCTCAAGTGCCGATCTGCCTGTCTCCCGAGACTCTAGCCCCGCTCTGCCTGTCTCCTGATTCTCCAATCCTGTTCTACCTGTATCCGCATACTCGAAACCCGCTCTCACTTTCTCCCCCCGACCCCAGTTCCGCTTTGCCCGTCTCCACATGCCCCAAACCCGTTCTGCCTGTCTCCCCAGGCTCCATTAGTACATGAGAACATTACTTCGCAGAATAGGCCCTTCGGCCCTCGATGTTGCATCGTCCTGTGATACCCCTCTAAAGCCCATCTACACTATTCCATTATCGTCCATATGCCTATCCAATGACCATTTGAATGCGTTTAGTGTTGGCGAGTCCACTACTGTTGCAGGCAGGGCATTCCACGCCCTTACTACTCTCTGAGTAAAGAAACTGCCTCTGACATCTGTCCTATATCTATCTGCCCTCAATTTAAACCTATGACCCCTCGTGCAAGACATCACCATCATAGGAAAAAGGCTCTCACTGTCCACCCTATCTAATCCTCTGATCATCTTGCGTGCCTCAATTAAGTCACCTCTTAACCTTCTTCTCTCTAACGAAAACAGCCTCAAGTCCCTCAGCCTTCCCGCATAAGATCTTCCCTCCATACCAGGCAACATTCTGGTAAATGTCCTCTGCACCCTTTCCAATGCTTCCACATCCTTCCTATAATGTGGCGACCAGAACTGCACACAATACTCCAAATGCGACCGCACCAGAGTTTTGTACAACTGCAGCATGACCTCATGGCTCCGAAACTCAATCCCTCTACCAATAAAAGCTCACACACCGTACGCCTGCTTAACAACCCTTTGAGGCTGTTTAGCACACTGGGCTAAATCGCTGGTTTTGAAAGCAGACCGAGGTAGGGTAGCAGCACGGTTCGATTCCTCTAACAGCCTTCCTGAACAGGCGCCGGAATGTGGCGACTAGAGGCTTTTCACAGGAACTTCATTGAAGCCTACTCGTGACAATAAGCGATTTTCATTTCATTTCATTTTTCATCCTTGGTGGTAACTTTCAGGGATCTATGTACATGGAGATCTCTCTGCTCATCCACACTACCAAGAATCTTACCATTCGCCCAGTACTCTGTCTTCCTGTTAATCCTTCCAAAATGAATCACCTCACACTTTTCTGCATTGAACTCCATTTGCCACCTCTCAGCCCAGCGCTGCAGCTTCTCTATGTCCCTTTGTAACTTGTAACATTCTTCCGCACTGTCCACAACTCCACGGATTTTTTACCACATTATCAGAAGGATGAGGATGCTTTAGAGAGGGTTCAGAGGAGGTTCACCAGGATGTTGCCTGGTATGGAGGGTGCTAGCTCTGAGGAAAGGTTGAGAAGATTAGGATTGTTTTCATTAGGAAGACGGAGGTTGAGGGGAGACCTGATTGAGGTCTACTAAATTATGAGAGGTATGGACAGGGTCGATAGCAAAAAGTTTTTTCCAAGAGTGGGGGTGTCAATTACAAGGGGTCACGATTTCAAGGTGAGAGGGGAAAAGTTTAAGTGAGATGTGCGTGGAAAGTTTTTTACGCAGAGGGTGGTGGGTGCCTGGAATGCTTTGCCAGCGGAGGTGGTAGAGGCGGGTACGATAGCATCATTTAAGATGCGTCTGGACAGATATAAGAACGGGTGGGGAACAGAGAGAAGTAGACCTTGGAAAATAGGCGACAGGTTTACATAAAGGATCTGGATCGGCGCAGGCTGGGAGGGCCGAAGGGGCTGTTCCTGTGCTGTAAAACTCTTTGTTCTTTGTTCTTTAGTGTCATCTGCAAATTTACTCGCCCATGCATCTACGCCCTCCACCAGGTTATTTATAAAAATGATAAACAGGAGTCGCCCCAGAACAGATCCATGTGGTGCACCATTAGTAACTGGACTCCAGTTTGAACATTTCCCATCAACCACCACCCTTTGTCTTCTTCCAGTTAGCCAATTTCTGATCCAAACTGCTAAATCACCCTGAATCCCATGCCTCCGTATTTTCTGCAATAGCCTACCGTGGGGAACCTTATCAAACGCTTTACTGAAATCCATATACACCACATCAGCTGCTTTACCCTCATCCACATGTTTGGTCACCTTCTTGAAGAACTCTATAAGGTTTGGGAGGCACGACCTACCCTTCAAAAAACCTATATCTAATTAAATTACTCCTTTCCAGATGATTATACATCCTATCTCTCATAAACCTTTCCAAGAGTTTGCCCACAACAGAAGTAAGGCTCACTGGTCTATAGTTACCGGGGTTGTCTCCACTCTTCTTCTTGAACAAGGGGACAATATTTGCTATCCTCGAGTCTTCAAGCACTATTCCTGTAGACAATGATGACATAAAGATCAAAGTCAAAGGCTCATCAATCTCTCCCCGAGCTTCCCAGAGAACCCTAGGATAAATCCCATCCGGCCCAGGGGACGTATTTATTTTCATTGTTTCCAGAATTGCTAAAGCCTCCTCCTTATGAACCTCAATCCCTTCTAGTCTAGCAGCCTGTATCTCAGTATTCTCCTCGACAACATTGTCTTTTTCCTGTGTGCATACTGGCGAAAAATATTCATTTAGCACCTCTCCTATCTCCTCGGACTCCAGGCACAACTTCCCACTACTGTCCTTGACTGGCCCTACAATTGCCCTATTCATTCTTTTATCCCTGACATATCTATAGTAAGCTTTAGGGTTACCCTTGATCCAACCTGCTAAAGATGTCTCATATCCCCTCAACAACTACCCTGTTGCTTTCGCTCCTATCCGGAATCAGCTTTGCAATCCTTTCCTCTACATCTCTGGAACTTTTCGGAGGCCTATAGAAAACCCCAAACAGGGTGATCTCTCCTTTCCTGTTTCTAACCTCAGCCTGTACTTCCTGAGTAGACGACTCCTCATCAAACTTCCTTCTGCCACCGTAATACTGTCCTTGACTAACAATGCCACTCCTCCCCCTCTTTTATCACCTTCCCTGAGCTTACTGAAATATCTAAACCCAGGCACATGCAACAACCATTCCTGTCCCTGCTCTATCCATGTCTCCGAAATGGCCACAACATCAAAGTCCCAGGTACCATCCGATGTCGCAAGTTCATCCACGTTACTCTGGATGCTCCTGGCATTGAAGAAGACCCACTTTAAACCACCTTCCTGCCTGCCGGTACACTCCTGCAACTTTGAAACCTTACTCGTGACCTCACTACTCTCAACCTCATGTATACTGGAGCTACAATTCAGGTCCCCAATCCCCTGCTGAACTAGTTTAAACCCTCCCGAAGAGCATTAGCAAATTTACCCCCCAGGATATTAGTACCCCTCTGGTCCAGGTGTAGACCATCCTGTTTGAAGAGGTCCCACCTACCCCAGATTGAGCCCCAACTATCCAGCAATCTGAAACACTCCCTCCTGCACCATTCCTGTAGCCCCGTGTTCAACTGCTGTCACTCCTATTCCTCGTCTCGCTAGCACGTGGCACGTGTAACAACCCAGAGATAATCACTCTGAATTTCCTAGATCTAAGTTTCCACCCTAGCTCCCTGAATTCCTGCCTTACACCCCTATCCCTTTTCTTACCTATGTCGTTGGTACCTATGTGGACCAAGACTTGGGGCTGCTCCCCCTCCCCCTTAAGGATCCCGAAAACGCGATCCGAGACATCACGGACCCTCGCACCTGGGATGCAACACACCAACCGCGAGTCTGTCTCGATCCCACAGAATCTCCTAACAATTTCCCAACTGTGGAGTCTCCAATGACTAATTCTGTACTCCTCTCCACCTTCCCTTCTGAGCAACAGGGACAAACTCTGTGCCAGAGACCTGTACCCCATGGCTGACCACTGGTAAGTCGTCCCCTCAACAGTATCCAAAGCGGTATACTAAGGGGGACGACCACAGGGGATCCCTGTACTGACGGCTTCCTACCAGCCCGTCTCACCGTCACACATCTATCATTGTTCTTCAGAGTAACTACATCCCTGAAGCTTCTATCTGTGAATGTAGTCCCGCTCTGCCTGCGTCTCAGGCTCTAGCCCCAGTCTTCCTGCCTCCCCAGACACCAGTGCCGCTCTGCATGTCTCACGAGGCTCCAGTCCAGCTCCGCCTATCTCCTTCGGCTCCAATCCCTGTCTGCCTGCCTCCCCAGTCTCCAATCCCGTTCTGACTGTCTCCCCCGACCCCAGTCACGCTTTCCCAGTCTCCACGTGCTCCAAACCCGTTCTGCATGTCGCCACAGGCTCCAGTCCCGCGCTGCCAAACTCTCCACTCTCCAGTCCCGCTTGGTCTGCTTCTCCAGGATACATTCCCGGTATGCCCTTCGTCTCCCAAAGCTCAAGTCTCGCTTTGCCTGTCTTCCAACGATCCAGTCCAGCTCTGCCTGTCTTTGCAGTCTTCAGTACTGCTCTGCCAGTCTCCCCACACTCCAGTCCCGCTTTGCCTGCCTCCCCAGTCTCCAGTTCTGCTCCGTCTGTCTCATAGCCTCCAGTCCCCCTCTGACCTTTTTCGCAGGCAGTTAACCCGCTTTTCCTGATAACCCAAGCTCCAGTCCCGCCCAGTCTGTCTATCCAGGTTCCAGTCCCGCTCTGTCTGTGTCCCAGGGCTACAGTCCCCGCTCTGCCTGTCGTCCCAGTGATACATACACCGTTTTTCCCAGGACTGTAGTCCCCCCCACACTGCCTGTCTTTCCAGGCTCCAATCCGGCTGTGTATGTCTCCCCAGGCTCAAGTCCCGCTGTGCCTGTATGTCCAGTCATCCATCGCGCTCTGCCTGTCTCCCTAGGCTCCAAACAGACTCTGCGTGTATCTCCAAACTCCACTCACGCTCAGCCTGGCTCACCAGGCTCCATCCCGCTTTGTCAGTCTCCCGATGCTCCAGACCCGCTCTGCCTGTCCCCCAGACTCCAGTTCCACTACGTCTGTCTTCACAGGCTCCAGTTCCGCTCTGCTTGACTCCTCAGGCTCCAGTCCTGCCCTGCCTGTCTCTCCAGGCTCCAGTCCCGTTCTGCCTGTCTCCCCAGGCTCATTGCCGCTCTGCCTGTCTCCCAAGTCACCAGACCCACTCGGGCAGTCTCCCAAGGTTCCTGTCCCGCTCTGCCTGTCTCCCAAGCCTCCAGGCCCACTCTGGCTGTCTCCCAAGGTTCCTGTTGCGCTCTGACTGTCTCCCCAGGCTCAAGTCCCGCTGTGCCTCTATGTCCAGTCACCAATCGCGCTCTGCCTGTCTCCCTAGGCTCCTAACACACTCCGCGTGTATCACCAAACTCCACTCACGCTCAGCCTGGCTCACCAGGCTCCATCCCGCTTTGTCAGTCTCCCGATGCTCCAGACCCGTTCTGCCTGTCCCCCAGACTCCAGACCCACTACGTCTGTCTTCACAGACTCCACAGGCTCTGCTTGCCTCCTCAGGCTCCAGTCCTGCCCTGCCTGTCTCTCCAGGCTCCAGTCCCGTTCTGCCTGTCTCCCAGGCTCATTTTCCGCTCTACCTGTCTCTCCAGGCTCCAGTCCCGTTCTGCCTGTCTCCCCAGGGTCATTTCCGCTCTGCCTGTCTCCCAAGTCTCCAGACCCAATCGGGCTGTCTCCCATGTTTCCTGTCCCGCTCTGCCTGACTCCCAAGTCACCAGATACACTTGGGACTGTCTCCCAAGGTTCCTGTCCCGCTCTGCCTGTCTCCCAAGTCACCAGACCCACTCAGGCTGTCTCCCCAGGCTCATTTCCCGGTCTGCCTGTCTCCCAAGTCTCCAGACCCACTCGGCTGTCTCCCAAGGTTCCTGTTCCGCTCTCACTGTCTCCCCAAGCTCCAGTCCCGCTCAGTCTGTGTTCCCAGAGCAGCAGCCCCGCCTCAGTCTGTCGGCTGAGGGATACAGTCGCCATTTCGCCTGTACTCACAGGGCTGAAGCTCCCGCTCTGCCTGTCTCCCGAGTCTTCAGTACCGGCCTGTCTGTCTCCCCAGGCTCCAGCGCCGCTCAGTTGTGTTCCCAGGGCAATAGTCTTCGCTCTCTCCGTCGGCCCAGGGATACAGTCTCCATTTTTCCTGTCCCGCCAGGGCTGTAGTCCCCGCAGTGTATCTCTCCCCAGACTCCAGTCCCGATCTGCCTGCCTTCCCAGTATCCATCCCGCTCTGCCTATCTCCTCGGAATCAAGTCCCGCTATTCCTGTCTCCCCAAGCTCCAGTTCCGCTCTACATGTCTCCCCAGGCGACATTCCCGCTATACCTGTCACCCCAGGCTTCAGTCCCGCACTGCCTGTCTGCCCAGGCACCAGTTCAGGTCTGCCTGTCTCCGCATCCTCCAATCCCGCGCTGCCTGTCTCGCCAGGCTCAAGGCCCGTATTAACTGTCTCCCATTACTCATGTTCCGATTTGCCAGTCTCCACATGCTCCAGTCCCGCTTTGTCTGCTTCTCCAGGATACATTCCCGGTGTACCTGTCTCCAGAGGATACAGTCACGCGCTGCCAAACCCTCCACTCTCCAGTCTCGCTCTCTCTGTCTCCCCAGACTTCCGTCCTGCTCTGCGTATCTCTCCAGGCTCAAGCCCAGCTTTGCCTGTCTCCCAAAGCTCCAGTCCTGCTCTGTCTGTCTCCCCAGACTCAAGTCATGCTCTGTCTGTCTCCCCAGGCTCCATTCCTGTTTTGCCTCTTTGGGGGCTGCAGATCCCTCTCTGCATCTCTCCCCAGCACAGCAGGCTTTCTTTTGCCTGTTGTCCTCGAGCTGTAGTTCCAGCTCGGTCAGTCTCACAGACTCCAGTCCCGCTCTGCCTATCTCCTTCGGCTCCAATCCCTGTCTGCCTGCCGCCCCAGTCTCCAATCCCGTTCTGACTGTCTCCCCCGACCCCAGTCCCGCTTTTCCAGTCTCCACATGCTCCAAACCCGTTCTGTCTGCCGCCACAGGCTCCAGTCCCGCGCTGCCAAACTCTCCACTCTCCAGTCCCGCTTGGTCTGCTTCTCCAGGATACATTCCCGGTATGCCGTTCGTCTCCCAAAGCTCAAGTCTCGCTTTGCCTGTCTTCCAACGATCCAGTCCAGCTCTGCCTGTCTTTGCAGACTTCAGCACTGCTCTGACAGTCTCCCCACACTCCAGTCCCGCTTTGCCTGCCTCCCCAGTCTCCATTTCTGCTCCGTCTGTCTCATAGCCTCCAGTCCCCCTCTGACCTTCTTCGCAGGTAGCTAACCCGCTTTTCCTGTTAACCCAAGCTCCAGTCCCGCCCAGTCTGTCTATCCAGGTTCCAGCCCCGCTCTCGCTGTGTCCCAGGGCTACAGTGCCCGCTCTGCCTGTCGACCCAGTGACACATACACCATTTTGCCCAGGACTGTAGTCCCCCCCTCCCCACCCCCACACTGCCTGTCTTTCCAGGCTCCATCCCGCTTTGTCAGTCTCCCGATGCTCCAGACCCGCTCTGCCTGTCCCCCAGACTCCAGTCCCACTACGTCTGTCTTCACAGACTCCAGTTCCGCTCTGCTTGCCTCCTCAGGCTCCAGTCCTGCCCTGCCTGTCTCTCCAGGCTCCAGTCCCGTTCTGCCTTTCTCCCCAGGCTCATTTCCGCTCTGCCTGCCTCCCAAGTAACCAGACCCACTCGGGCAGTCTCCCAAGGTTCCTGTCCCGCTCTGCCTGTCTCCCAAGTCTCCAGACCCACTCTGGCTGTCTCCCAAGGTTCCTGTTCCGTTCTGACTGTCTCCCCAAGCTCCAGTGCCGCTCCGTCTAAGTTCCCAGAGCTACAGCCCCGGCTCAGTCTGTCGGTTCAGGGATACAGTTGCCATTTTTCCTGTACTCAGAGGGCTGAAAATCCCGCTCTGCCTGTCTCCCCAGTCTTCAGGCCCGCTCTGCCTGCCTCCCAAGGTCCCAATCCCACTCTGACTATCTCCCCAGTCTGCATCCCCGCTCTGACTGTCTCCCCAGGCTCCAGCGCCGCTCAGTTGTGTTCCCAGGGCAAAAGTCCTCGCTCTCTCTGTTGGCCCAGGGATACGGTCTCCATTTTTCCTGTACCGCCAGGGCTGTAGTCCCCGCAGTGTATCTCTCCCCAGACTACAGTCCCGCTCTGCCTGCCTTCCCAGTATCCATCCCGCTCTGCCTATCTCCTCGTAATCTAGTCCCGCTACTCCTGTCGCCCCAAACTCCAGTTCCGATCTACATGTCTCCCCAGGCTACATTCCCGCTATACCTGTCTCCGCAGGCTTCAGTCCCGCACAGCCTGTCTGCCCAGGCACCAGTCCAGGACTGCCTGTCTCCGCATGCTCCAATCCCGCTCTGCCTGTCTCGCAAGGATCCAGTTCCGTATTGACTGTCTCCCATTACTCATGTTCCGATTTGTCAGTCTCCACATGCTCCAGACCCGCTCTACCTGTCTCCCCAGATTTCAGGATAGGCTCTGCCCGTCTTCCCAAGCACCGTTCCTCGCTCTGCCTCTCTCTCCAGGCTCAAAACACGCTCTGCCTGTCTCCTCAGTCTCCATCGCCGCTCCGTCCGTCTCCCCAGACTCCAGTCCTGCTCTGCCAGTCTCCCCACGACCTAGCCCCACACTGCCTGTCTTCCCAGATTCCAGTCCCGTTCTGATTGTTTCTCCAGCCTCCATCCTCGCTTTGCCTATCTCCCCCGACGCGAGTCCCGCTCTGCCAGTCTTCACAGTCTCCAGTCCCGCGTTGCCTGTCTCACAGACACCAGTCCAGCTCCGTCTGCCTGCACAGTCTCCAGTCCCGCGCTGCCTGTCTCCTCAGGAAAATGTCCTGCTCTGCCTATCTCCCCAGGCCCCAGACAAGCTCTGCCGGTCTTCCCAGACTCCAATCTCCCTCTTGCCGTCTTCCCAGGCTCCAGTGTTGCTCTGCCAGTCTACTCAGTCTACAGTCCCGCTCTGCCTGCCTCCCCTAAACTGCAATCCGGCACCGCCTGTTTCCCCAGGCTCCAGTACAGCTCTACCAGTCGTCCCACTCTCCAGTCCGCATTTTCCGCCTCCCCTGGCTCCTGACCCGCTCTGCCTAAATCCCCAGGATCCAGTCCCGCTCTGCCCATTTCCCCAGTCAACAATCGCGCTCTGTCTGTCTCCCCATGTTCTAGTCCAACTCTGACCGTCTGCCCAGCGCAGGCTCCAGGCCCGCTCTGCCTGTCTCCCTCGGCTCCAATCCCTGTCTGCCTGTCTCAGCAGTCTCCAATCCCGCTCTGACTGTCTCCCTCGGCTCCAGTCCCGCTCTGCCTGTCGTCTCCCCAATTCAAGTCCCGCTTTGCCCGTCTCCCCACACTCCAGTCCCGCTTTGCCTGCCTCCCCAGTCTCCAGTTCTGCTCCGTCTGTCTCCCCAGGCTCCAGTCCCCCTCTGACCGTCTTCCCAGGCTGCTAAACTGCTTTTCCTGTTAACCCAAGCTCCAGTCCCGCCCAGTCTGTCTATCCAGGTTCCAGTCCCGCTCTGTCTGTGTCCCAGGGCTACAGTCCCCGCTCTGCCTGTCGACCCAGTGATACATACACCGTTTTGACCAGGGCTGTAGTCCTCCCACACTGCCTGTCTCCCCAGGCTCCAATCCGGCTGTGTATGTCTCCCCAGGCTCAAGTCCCGCTGTGCCTCTATGTCCAGTCACCAATCGCGCTCTGCCTGTCTCCCTAGGCTCCTAACGCACTCCGCGTGTATCACGAAGCTCCACTGACGCTCAGCCTGGCTCACCAGGCTCCATCCCGCTTTGCCAGTCTCCCGATGCTCCAGACCCGTTCTGCCTGTGCCCCAGACTCCAGTCCCACTAAGTCTGCCTCCACAGACTCCAGTTCCGCTCTGCTTGCCTCCTCAGTCTCCAGTCCTGCCCTGCCTGTCTCTCCAGGCTCCAGTCCCGTTCTGCCTGTCTCCCAGACTCATTTTCCGCTCTACCTGTCTCTCCAGGCTCCAGTCCCGTTCTGCCTGTCTTCCCAGGGTCATTTCCGCTCTGCCTGTCTCCCAAGTCTCCAGACCCAATCGGGCTGTCTCCCATGTTTCCTGTCCCGCTCTGCCTGACTCCCAAGTCACCAGATACACTTGGGACTGTCTGCCAAGGTTCCTGTCCCGCTCTGCCTGTCTCCCAAGTCACCAGACCCACTCAGGCTGTCTCCCCAGGCTCATTTCCCGCTCTGCCTGTCTCCAAGTCTCCAGACCCACTCGGCTGTCTCCCAAGGTTCCTGTTCCGCTCTCACTGTCTCCCCAAGCTCCAGTCCCGCTCAGTCTGTGTTCCTAGAGCAGCAGCCCCGCCTCAGTCTGTCGGCTAAGGGATACAGTCGCCATTTCGCCTGTACTCACAGGGCTGAAGCTCCCGCTCTGCCTGTCTCCCGAGTCTTCAGTACCGGTCTGTCTGTCTCCCCAGGCTCCAGCGCCGCTCAGTTGTGTTCCCAGGGCAAAAGTCTTCGCTTTATCCGTCGGCCCAGGGATACAGTCTCTATTTTTCCTGTCCCGCCGGGGCTGTAGTCCCCGCAGTGTATCTCTCTCCAGACTCCAGCCCCGCTCTGCCTGCCTTCCCAGTATCCATCCCGCTCTGCCTATCTCCTCGGAATCTAGTCCCGCTATTCCTGTCTCCCCAAGCTCCAGTTCCGCTCTACATGTCTCCCCAGGCGACATTCCCGCTATACCTGTCTCCCAGGCTTCAGTCCCGCACTGCCTGTCTGCCCAGGCACCAGTTCAGGTCTGCCTGTCTCCGCATCCTCCAATCCCGCGCTGCCTGACTCCCCAGGCTCCAGGCCCTATTGACTGTCTCCCACTACTCAAGTTCCAATTTGCCAGTCTCCACATGCTCCAGTCCCGCTTTGTCTGCTTCTCCAGGATACATTCCCGGTATGCCTGTCTCCACAGGATCCAGTCACGCGCTGCCAAACCCTCCACTCTCCAGTCTCGCTCTCTCTGTCTCCCCAGACTTCCGTCCTGCTCTGCGTATCTCTCCAGGCTCAAGCCCAGCTTTGCCTGTCTCCCAAAGCTTCCAGTCCTGCTCTGTCTGTCTCCCCAAGACTCAAGTCATGCTCTGTCTGTCTCCCCAGGCTCCATTCCTGTTTTGCCTCTTTGGGGGCTGCAGATCCCTCTCTGCATCTCTCCCCAGCACAGCAGGCTTTCTTTTGCCTGTTGTCCTCGAGCTGTAGTTCCAGCTCGGTCAGTCTCACAGACTCCAGTCCCGCTCTGCCTGTCTCCCTAGATTTCAGGCCAGGCTCTGCCCGTCTCCCCAGGCTCCGGTCCTCGCTCTGCCTCTCTCTCCAGGCTCAAAACACGCTCTGCCTATCTCCTCAGTCTCCATCCCCACTCCGTCTGTCTCCCCAAACTCCAGTCCTGCTCTGCCAGTCTCCCCACGACCTAGCCCCACACTGCCTGTCTCTCCAGTTTCCAGTCCCGTTCTGACTGTTTCTCCAGCCTCCATCCTCGCTTTGCCTATCTCCCCCGACGCGAGTCCGCTCTGCCAGTCTTCCAAGGCTCCAGATCCGCTGTGCCTGTCTCGCAGACACCAGTCCAGTTCCGTCTGTCTGCACAGTCTCCAGTCCCGCGCTGCCTGTGTCGCAGACACCAGTCCAGCTCCGTCTGTCTGCACAGTCTCCAGTCCCGCGCTGCCTGTCTCGCAGACACCAGTCCAGCTCCGTCTGTCTGCACAGTCTCCAGTCCCGCGCTGCCTGTCTCGCAGACACCAGTCCAGCTCCGTCTGTCTGCACAGTCTCCAGTCCCGCGCTGCCTGTCTCGCAGACACCAGTCCAGCTCCGTCTGTCTGCACAGTCTCCAGTCCCGCGCTGCCTGTCTCCGCAGGAAAATGTCCTGCTCTGCCTATCTCCCCAGGCCCCAGACAAGCTCTGCCGGTCTTCCCAGACACAAGTCCCCCTCTTGCCGTCTTCCCAGGCTCCTGTGCTGCTCTGCCAGTCTACTCAGTCTACATTCGCTCTCTGCCTGCCTCCCCAAACTGCAGGCCGGCACCGCCTGTCTCCCCAGGCTCCAGTACAGCTCTACCAGTCGTCCCAGACTCCAGTCCGCGTCTTTCCGCCTCCCCAGGCTCCAGACCCGCTCTGCCTGTCTCCCCAGGATTCTGTCCCGCTCTGCCTAACTCAACACTCTTCAGTCCCTCTCTTGCTGTCTCCCCAGATTCAAGTCCGGCTCTATCTGCCCCCCCCCCCCCCTACCCCCAGGCTCCAGTCCAGCTCTGGCTGTATTCCCAGTCTCAAGACACGTCATGCCCGTATCCCCAGTTGCAGTTCTACTCTGTTATTCTCTCCACACTGCAGTCCCGCTCTGTCTGTCTCTCCAGGCTCCAGTCCCGCTCTGCCTGTCTCTCCCGGCTCCAGTCCCACTCTGTCTGTCTTCCCAGGGCTACAGTCCCCGCTCTGCCCGGTCTCCAGGCTCCAATCGCGCCCTACCTGTACCCCTGGCTCGAATACCGGACTACATGTCTTACCAGGCTGCATCCCTGCTTTGTCTCTCTCCCCAGACTCCAGTCCCGCTCTGCCCATCTCCCCAGTCAACAATCGCGCTCTGTCTGTCTCCCCAGGTTCTAGTCCAACTCTGCCCGTCTGACCAGCCCAGGCTGCAAACCCGCTCGACCGATCTCCCCAAACTCCACTCCCGCTCTGCCTGTCTCCCCAGGCTCCAGTCCCGTATTGACTGTCTCCCACTACACAATTTCCGATTTGCCAGTCTCCTCATGCTCCAGACGCGCTCTGCCTGTCTCCCCAGTCTCCAGTCCCGTTCCGTCTGTCTTTGCGTGCTGCAGGTCCCTCTCTGCATCTCTCTCCAGTACTGCAGGCTTTGTTTTGCCTGTTGTCCCAAGGCTGTAGTTCCAGCTCGGTCAGTCTCACATGATCCAGTCCCGCCCTGCCTGGCTTCCCAGGCTCCAGTCCCGCTTCGCCTGTCTCACCATGCTCCAGACGCGCTCTACCTGTCTCCTCACGACCTAGCCCCGCACTGCCTGTCTCCCCAGACTCCAGTCCCACTCTGCCCTTCTCCCCTGTCTCAAGTACCGCTCTGCCTGTCCCTCTAGTCTCCTCTCCCGCTCTGACTGTCTCCTCAGGCTCCAGGCCCACTCTGCCTGTCTCTAACGGCTCCAGTCCCTCTCTGCCTGTCTCCTCAGGCTCCTAACGCGTTCTATCTGTCTCACCAGGCTCAAGTCACTGTCAGCCTGTCTCCCCACGCTCCAGTCCCACTCTGCATGTTTCCCCAGTTCACGATTTCACACAGCCTGTCTCCCCACGATCTTGTCCATCTCGGTTGATCTCTCCAGTCTCAAGTACCGCTCTGCCTGTCTCTCAGCCTCCAGTCCCGTTCAGCCTGGCACCCAAGGGTCCTCTCCCGTTCTGCCTGTCTACCCAGTGTCCAGCCCCCGTCTGACCGTCTCCACAGGCTGCAGTCCCGCTCTGCCTGCCTCTCCAGTCTCCAGTTCGCGCTGCCCGTCTTTCCCAAGTTCCAATCGCTCGCTGCCAGTCTCACCAGGCTCCTGACCCGCTCTGCATGTGTCATCGGTTCCCACCCCGGCTCTGCCAGTCTCCCCACAGTCGATTCCGTCTCCCCTTGTCTTCCCAAACTGGAGACATGCTCTGTCTGTTTCCCCAGGCTACATTCCCGCTATGCCAATCTCGCCAGCATCCAGTCCCGCTCTACCTGTGACTCAGGCTCCAGTCCCACACTTCCTGTCTCCCCAGACACCAGTGCCGCTCTGCCTGTCACCCAAGTCTCCAGTCCCGCTCTACCTGTCTCCCCAGACTCCTGTGCAGCTCTGCGTTTCTCTCCATTTTCAAGCCCGGCTTTGTCTGTCTCCCAAAGCTCCAGTTCAGCTGTGCCTGTCTTCCCACACTTCAACCTTGCTCTGCCCGACTCTCCAGGCTCCAGTCCTGCTCTGTCTGTCTGCCCACACTCCAGTTTCGCTATGTCTAAAGCGCCAGGCCTTCCCTCCCTGTTGCTACCGCTCTGCCTATCTCCACAGTATCCATTCCCGCTCTGCCTGACTCCTCAGTTTCCATTCCCCCTCGTGCAGTCTCCACAGGCTGCTAATCTGATCTGCCTGTCTCGCCAAGCTCCAGTTCCGCTCTGCCTGCCTCCGCAGGGTCCAGTCCCGCTCTGCCTGATTCCCGAGTCACCAGTCGTGCTCTGCCTGTCTCCCCCCGGCTCAAATCCCGGTCTGCCTGTCTCTCCAGGTTCCAGTCTCGCTCTGACCGTCTCCCCAGGCTATTAATCCGCTCTGCCTGTCTCCCAAGCTAAAGTCCATATTTGCCTGTCTCCCCAGTCTCCAGTCCTGCACTGCCTGTCTCCCGAGGCTCCATTCCCGCTCAGCATTACTCCCGAGTCACCAATCGCGCTCACCCTGTATCGGTAGGCTCCAATCCCGTTCTGCCTGTCTCCCCAGGTTACAGTCCCGCTCTGACTGTCTCTCCAGGTTGCAATCCCGCTCTGCATGTCTCTGCAGTCTCCAGTTCATCTGTCTGTAATCCCGTGCTCCAACCGCTCGCTGCCTGTCTCAACAGGCTTCTAACCCGCCCTTCCTGTCTCACCAGGCTCCAAGCAATGTCACCCTGTCTCTCCGGGCTCCAATCCCGCTTTGCCAGTGTCTCCATGATCCAGACATGCTCTGCCTGTCTCCCCAGACTCGAGGCCACGGTCTGTCTGTCTCCACCGGCTTCCGCACCGCTCTGCTTGTCACCCAGACTCCAGTCCCGCTCTGCCTATCTCCCCAGTAACCAGTCCCGCTCTGCCTGCCTCCCCTGGCTCCAGGCCGCTCTGCATGTCTCCCGAGTAAACAGCCCGCTCTGCCTATCTCCCCTAGTAACCAGTATACTCTGCCTATCTCCCCAGTATCCAGTCCCGCTCTGCCTATCACCCCAGTAACCAGCCCGCTCTGCCTATCTCCTCAGTAACCAGTCCCGCTCTGCCTATATCCCCAGTATCCAGTCCCGCTCTGCCTATCTCCCCAGTAACCAGTCTGCAATGCCTATCTCCCCAGTAACCAGCCCGCTCTGCCTGCCTCCCCCAGACTCCAGTCCCGCTCGGCCTATCACCCCAGTAACCAGTCCGCTCTGCCTGCCTCCCCAGACTCCAGGCCGCTCTGCCTGCCTCCCCAGACTCCAGGCCGCTCTGCCTGTCCGCCCAGTATCCAGTCCGCTCTGCCTATCTCCACAGTATCCAGTCCCGCTCTCCCTATCTCCCCAGTAACCAGTCCGCTCTGCCTATCTCCTCAGTAACCAGCCCGCTCTGCCTATCTCCCCAGTAACCAGTCCGCTCTGCCTATCTCCCCAGTAACCAGCCCGCTCTGCCTATCTCCCCAGTATCCAGTCCCGCTCTGCCTATCTCCCCAGTAACCAGCCCGCTCTGCCTATCTCACCAGTATCCAGCCCGCTCTGCCTGCCTCCCCCAGACTCCAGTCACGCTCTGCCTATCTCCCCAGTATCCAGTCCCGCTCTGCCTATCTCCCCAGTATCCAGTCCCGCTCTGCCTATCTCGCCAGTAACCAGTCTGCTCTGCCTATCTCCCCAGTAACCAGCCCGCTCTGCCTGCCTCCCCCAGACTCCAGTCCCGCTCTGCCTATCACCCCAGTAACCAGTCCGCTCTGCCTGCCTCCTCTGGCTCCAGGCCGCTCTGCCTATCTCCCCAGTATCCAGGCCGCTCTGCCTATCTCCCCAGTATCCAGGCCGCTCTGCCTATCTCCCCAGTATCCAGTCCCGCTCTGCCTATCTCCCCAGTAACCAGCCCGCTCTGCCTGCCTCCCCAGACTCCAGGCTTCTCTGCCTGCCTCCCCTGGCTCCAGGCCGCTCTGCCTATCTCCCCAGTATCCAGGCCGCTCTGCCTATCTCCCCAGTATCCAGGCCGCTCTGCCGATCTCCCCAGTATCCAGTCCCGCTCTGCCTATCTCCCCAGTAACCAGCCCGCTCTGCCTGCCTCCCCAGACTCCAGGCTTCTCTGCCTGCCTCCCCTGGCTCCAGGCCGCTCTGCCTGTCTGCCCAGTATCCAGTCGGCTCTGCCTATCTCCACAGTATCCAGTCCTGCTCTGCCTATCTCCCCAGTAACCAGTCCGCTCTGCCTATCTCCCCAGTAACCAGCCCGCTCTGCCTATCTCCCCAGTATCCAGCCCGCTCTGCCTGCCTCCCCCAGACTCCAGTCCCGCTCTGCCTATCTCCCCAGTTACCAGTCCCGCTCTGCCTATCTACCCAGTATCCAGTCCGCTCTGCCTATCTCCCCAGTAACCAGTCCGCTCTGCCTATCTCCCCAGTAACCAGTCCGCTCTACCTATCTCCCCAGTATCCAATCCGCTCTGCCTATCTCCCCAGTATCCAGTCCCGCTCTCCCTATCTCCCCAGTATCCAGTCCGCTCTGCCTATCTCCCCAGTAACTAGTCCCGCTCTGCCTGTATCCACAGTATCCAGTCCGCTCTGCCTATCTCCACAGTATCCTGTCCGCTCTGCCAGGCTCCCCTGGCTCCAGTCCCGCTCTGCCTGTCTCCCCAGTAACCAGTCCGCTCTGCCTATCTCCCCAGCAACCAGTCCGCTCTAACTATCTCCCCAGTAACCAGTCCGCTCTGCCTGTCTGCCCAGTATCCAGTCCCGCTCTGTCTATATCCACAGTATCCAGTCCGCTCTGCCTATCTCCCCAGACTCCAGTCCCGCTCTGCCTATCTCCCCAGTATCCAGTCCCGCTCTGCCTATATCCACAGTATCCAGTCCGGCTCTGCCTATCTCCCCAGTATCCAGTCCGCTCTGCCTATCTCCCCAGTAACCAGTCCCGCTCTGCCTGTATCCACAGTATCCAGTCCCTTCTGCCTATCTCCCCAGTATCCAGTCCGCTCTGCCTATCTCCCCAGTATCCAGTCCCGCTCTGCCTATCTCCCCAGTAACCAGTCCCGCTCTGCCTATCTCCCCAGTATCCAGTCCGCTCTGCCTATCTCCCCAGTATCCAGTCCCGCTCTGCCTATCTCCCCAGTAACCAGTCCCGCTCTGCCTATCTCCCCAGTATCCAGTCCGCTCTGCCTATCTCCCCAGTATCCAGTCCCGCTCTGCCTATCTCCCCAGTATCCAGTCCCGCTCTGCCTATCTCCCCAGTAACCAGTCCGCTCTGCCTGTCTCCACAGTATCCAGTCAGCTCTGCCTGTATCCACAGTATCCAGTCCCGCTCTGCCTATCTCCCCAGTATCCAGTCCGCTCTGCCTATCTCCCCATTATCCAGTCCGCTCTGCCTATATCCACAGTATCCAGTCTGCTCTGCCTGTCTGCCCAGTATCCAGTCCGCTTGCCTATCTCCCCAGTATCCAGTCCCCTCTGCCTATCTCCCCAGTATCCAGTCCGCTCTGCCTATCCCCCAGTATCCAGTCCGCTCTGCCTATCTCCCCAGTAACCAGTCCCGCTCTGCCTATCTCCCCAGTATCCAGTCCGCTCTGCCTATCTCCCCAATATCCAGTCCCGCTCTGTCTATCTCCCCAGTATCCAGTCCCGCTCTGCCTATCTCCCCAGTAACCAGCCCGCTCTGCCTATCTCCCCAGTAACCAGCCCGCTCTGCCTATCTTCCCAGTATCCAGTCCGCTCTGCCTATCTCCCCAGTAACCAGTCCCGCTCTGCCTATCTCCCCAGTATCCAGTCCCGCTCTGCCTATCTCCCCAGTAACCAGCCCGCTCTGCCTATCTCCCCATTAACAGGTCCGCTCTGCCTATCTCCCCAGTAACCAGTCCGCTCTGCCTATCTCCCCAGTATCCAGTCCGCTCTGCCTATCTCCACAGTATCCAGTCCCGCTCTGCCTATCTCCCCAGTAACCAGTCCGCTCTGCCTGCCTCCCCTGGCTCCAGTCCGCTCTGCCTATCTCCCCAGTATCGAGTCCGCTCTGCCTATCTCCACAGTATCCAGTCCCGCTCTGCCTATCTCCCCAGTAACCAGTCCTCTCTGCCTGCCTCCCCTGGCTCCAGGCCGCTCTGCCTATCTCCCCAGTATCCAGGCCGCTCTGCCTATCTCCCCAGTATCCAGTCCCGCTCTGCCTATCTCCCCAGTATCCAGTCCGCTCTGCCTCTCTCCTCAGTAACCAGTCCCGCTCTGCCTATATCCCCAGTATCCAGTCCCGCTCTGCCTATCTCCCCAGTAACCAGTCTGCAATGCCTATCTCCCCAGTAACCAGCCCGCTCTGCCTGCCTCCCCCAGACTCCAGTCCCGCTCGGCCTATCTCCCCAGTAACCAGTCTGCTCTGCCTGCCTCCCCAGACTCCAGCCCGCTCTGCCTATCTCCCCAGTGTCCAGTCCGCTCTGCCTATCTCCCCAGTAACCAGTCTGCTCTGCCTGCCTCCCCAGACTCCAGGCCGGTCTGCCTGCCTCCCCTGGGTCCAGGCCGCTCTGCCTTTCTGCACAGTATCCAGTCCGTTTCTCCAAAGATTCAAGACCCACTCTTCCTGTCTCCATCGGCTCCAGTGGCGCTCTGCCTGTCTCCCCTGGCTCCAGTCCGCTCTGCCTATCTCCACAGTATCCAGTCCCGCTCTGCCTATCTCCACAGTATCCAGTCCCGCTCTGCCTATCTCCCCAGTAACCAGTCCGCTCTGCCTGCCTCCCCTGGCTCCAGTCCGCTCTGCCTATCTCCCCAGTATCGAGTCCGCTCTGCCTATCTCCACAGTATCCAGTCCCGCTCTGCCTATCTCCCCAGTAACCAGTCCTCTCTGCCTGCCTCCCCTGGCTCCAGGCCGCTCTGCCTATCTCCCCAGTATCCAGGCCGCTCTGCCTATCTCCCCAGTATCCAGTCCCGCTCTGCCTATCTCCCCAGTATCCAGTCCGCTCTGCCTCTCTCCTCAGTAACCAGTCCCGCTCTGCCTATATCCCCAGTATCCAGTCCCGCTCTCCCTATCTCCCCAGTAACCAGTCTGCAATGCCTATCTCCTCAGTAACCAGCCCGCTCTGCCTGCCTCCCCCAGACTCCAGTCCCGCTCGGCCTATCTCCCCAGTAACCAGTCTGCTCTGCCTGCCTCCCCAGACTCCAGCCCGCTCTGCCTATCTCCCCAGTGTCCAGTCCGCTCTGCCTATCTCCCCAGTAACCAGTCTGCTCTGCCTGCCTCCCCAGACTCCAGGCCGGTCTGCCTGCCTCCCCTGGGTCCAGGCCGCTCTGCCTTTCTGCACAGTATCCAGTCCGTTTCTCCAAAGATTCAAGACCCACTCTTCCTGTCTCCATCGGCTCCAGTGGCGCTCTGCCTGTCTCCCCGGGTCCCAGTCCTACTCTGGCATTTCTTCTTGTGCCCTTGGTCCACTCTTCTTGTCACGCCAGGACCGAATTCCGCTCTGGCTGTCTCCCAAGGCAGAAGTCGCACTCTTCCTGTCTCCTAATGCTCAAGTCCCGCTCTGCCTGTCTCCACAGGCTCCAGTCACAAGAACATAAGAACTAGGAGCTGGAGTAGGCCATATGGCCCCTCGGGCCTGCTCCGCCATTCAATTAGATCATGGCTGATCTTTTGTGGACTCAGCTCCACTTTCCGGCCCGAACACCATAACCCTTAATCCCTTTATTCTTCAAAAAACTATCTATCTTTACCTTAAAAACATGTAATGAAGGAACCTCTACTGCTTCACTGGGCAAGGAATTCCATAGATTCACAACCCTTTGGGTGAAGAAGTTCCTCCTAAACTCAGTCCTAAATCTACTTCCCGCTATTTTGAGGCTATGTCCCCTAGTTCTGCTGTCACCCGCCAGTGGAAACAACCTGCCCGCATCTATCCTAACTATTCCCTTCATAATTGTAAACGTTTCTATAAGGTCCCCCCTCATCCTTCTAAATTCTAACGAGTACAGTCCCAGTCTACTCAACCTCTCCTCATAATCCAACCCCTTCAGCTCTGGGATTAACCTAGTGAATCTCCTCTGCACACCCTCCAGTGCCAGTACGTCCTTTCACAAGTAAGGAGACCAAAACTGAACACAATACTCCAGGTGTGGCCTCACTAACACCTTTTACAATTGCAACATAACCTCCCTAGTCTTAAACTCCATCCCTCTCGCAATGAAGGACAAAATTCCATTTGCCTTCTTAATCACCTGTTGCACATGTAAACCAACTTTCTGTGACTCATGCACTAGCACACCCAGGTCTCTCTGCACAGCGGCTTGCTTTAATATTTTATTGGTTAAATAATAATCCCGTTTGCTGTTATTCCTACCAAAATGTATAACCTCACATTTGTCAACCTTGTATTCCATCTGCCAGAACCTAGCCCATTCACGTAACCTATCCAAATCCCTCTGCAGACTTCCAGTATCCTCTGCACTTTTCGCTTTACCACTCAGTCCCGCTCTGCCTGTCTCCCAGGCTCCAGATTTTCTCTGTCTCTATGCCTTGGCTCCTATCCCGGTCTGCATTTCTTCCCAGTCTCCATCCTCACTCTGAATGACTTCCAAGGTTCCAGTTCCGCTCTGCCTGTCTCCCGAGGCTCCAGTCCCGCTCTGCCTATATCCACAGTATCCAGTCCGCTCTGCCTATCTCCCCAGTATCCAGTCCGCTCTGCCTATCTCCACAGTATCCAACTGCTCTGCCTGCCTCCCCTGGCTCCAGTCCCGCTCTGCCTGTCTCCCCAGTAACCAGTCCGCTCTGCCTATATCCACAGTATCCAGTCCGCTCTGCCTGTCTCCACATTATCCAGTCCCGCTCTGCCTATCTCCCCAGTATCCAGTCCCGCTCTGCCTATCTCCCCAGTAACCAGTCCGCTCTGCCTATCTGCACAGTATCCAGTCCGCTCTGCCTATCTCCCCAGTAACCAGTCCGCTCTGCCTATCTCCCCAGTATCCAGTCCCGCTCTGCCTATCTCCCCAGTATCCAGTCCGCTCTGCCTATCTCCCCAGTATCCAGTCCCGCTCTGCCTATCTCCCCAGTATCCAGTCCCGCTCTGCCTATCTCCCCAGTATCCAGTCCCGCTCTGCCTATCTCCCCAGTAACCAGTCCCGCTCTGCCTATCTCCACAGTATCCAGTCCGCTCTGCCTGTATCCACAGTATCCAGTCCGCTCTCCCAATCTCCACAGTATCCAGTCCGCTCTGCCTGTCTCCACATTATCCAGTCCCGCTCTGCCTATCTCCCCAGTATCCAGTCCCGCTCTGCCTATCTCCCCAGTAACCAGTCCGCTCTGCCTATCTGCACAGTATCCAGTCCGCTCTGCCTATCTCCCCAGTAACCAGTCCGCTCTGCCTATCTCCCCAGTATCCAGTCCCGCTCTGCCTATCTCCCCAGTATCCAGTCCGCTCTGCCTATCTCCCCAGTATCCAGTCCCGCTCTGCCTATCTCCCCAGTATCCAGTCCCGCTCTGCCTATCTCCCCAGTATCCAGTCCCGCTCTGCCTATCTCCCCAGTAACCAGTCCCGCTCTGCCTATCTCCACAGTATCCAGTCCGCTCTGCCTGTATCCACAGTATCCAGTCCGCTCTCCCAATCTCCACAGTAACCAGTCCAGCTCTGCCTATCTCCCCAGTATCCAGTCCGCTCTGCCTGCCTCCCCTGGCTCCAGGCAGCTCTGCCTATCTCCCCAGTATCCAGTCCCGCTCTGCCTATCTCCCCAGTATCCAGTCCGCTCTGCCTGCCTCCCCTGGCTCCAGGCTGCTCTGCCTATCTCCCCAGTATCCAGTCCCGCTCTGCCTATCTCCCCAGTAACCAGTGCGCTCTGCCTATCTCCACAGTATCCAATCCGCTCTGCCTGTATGCCCAGGATCCAGTCCTGCTTTGCCTTACTGCCGAGACTCCAATCGCGCTCTGCCTGTACCCCTAGACTCCAATCCCGGTCTCCCCACGTTCTAGTCCCCCTATGACCGTCTACCCAGGCTGTAAATAAACTCCAGTCCCGCTCTGCCTTCCTCTCCAGATTCCAGTTCGATCTGCCAGTCTTCCCATGCTGCAATCGCTCGCTGCCTGTCACACCAGGCTCCGAAACCGCCAGGACACCAGTGCTGCTGTGGGTGTCCACCGAGTCTCCAGTCCCACGCTGCATGTCTCACGATTCTCCAGTCACGCATTGCCAGTCCCCCCAGGATCCATCCTCGCTCTGCCTGTCTCCAACACCCCATTCCCGCTTTGCTAGTCTCCACATGCTCCAGACACGTTTTGCCTGTTTCCCAGGCTCGAGCCCCGCTTTGCCAAACTCTCCACTATTCTGTCCCGCTCTGTCTGTCTCCCCAGGCTCGAATCCCGCTCTAACTGTCTCCCATCTGCTCAAGTCCCGCTTTCCCTGTCTCCCAAGGCTCCAGTCCAGCTCTACCTGTCTTTCCAGACTTCAGTCTGCTCTGCCCGACACCCCAGACTTCAGCCCCGCTCTGACTATTTCACCAGGCTCCACTTCCTTCCTGCCCGTCTCTCAAGGCTACAGTCCCGCTCTGCCTGTCTCCCCATTCTACAGTCCCGCTCTTTCTGTCTCCCCGGACTCCATTCCCGCTCTGCCTGACTCCCGAGTCTCCAAGCGCGCTCCGCCTGTCTCCGGAGGCACCACTCCCCGTCTGTCTGTCTCCCCAGGTTCTAGTCCCTTCTGATCATCTCCCCAGGCTACGAACGCGCTTTGCCTGTCACACCAAGCTCCATTTCCAGTCAGCTCTACCTGTGTCTCAGGATCTTGTCCCGAACTTCCTGCCTCCCCAGACACCAGTGCCGCTCTGCCTGTCTCCGAGTCTCCAGTCCGGCTCTCCCTGTCCGCCCATGCCCCAGTCCCTTTCTCCCTGTCTCCCTACGCTCCAATCCATGTCTACCCTTCTCCCGAGTCTCCAGCCCCGCTCTGACGCTCCTTCCCCGACACCAGTCCCGCGTTGTCAAACTCCACATGCTCCAGTCCTGCCTGTCTCCAGTCTCTATTCCCGCTCTTCCTGTCTTCCCCGTCTCCAATCCCGCGTTGCCAGTCTCCATGTGCTCCAGACTCGTTCTGCCTGTCTCCCCAGGCTCTAGTCCAGCTCTGCCTAACACTCTGTTATCCAGTACCGCTCAGCTTGTCCCCCCAGGCTCCAGTCCCGCTCTTTCTCTCTCCCCAGCATGAACTCCCGCTTTGCCTGTCTCCCAAGGCACCAGTCGTGCTCTGCCTGACTCCCCACACTCCAGTCCCGTTCCGACTTGCTCCACAGGTTTCAGTCCCGCTCTGCCTATCTCCCCAGTATCCAGTCTGACTCTGCCTGCCTCCCCAGGCTCCAATCCCGCTCTGCCTGACTCACGAGTCTCCAACCCTGGTCTGTCTGCCTTTCCAGGTTCTATACCCTCGCTGACCGTATCCCCAGGTTTTTAATCCGCTCTGCCTATCTCCGCAAACTCCAATTCCGCTCTGCCTGTCTCACCATTTCATTTCATTAATTTTCATTCCAGTCTCCAGTTCGATCTGCCAGTCTTCCCAAGCTCCAATCGATCGCTGCCTGTCTCACCAGGATCCTAACCCGCTCTGCATGTCTCCCCATGTCGCACACACGATCTTCCTGTCTCCCCATGATCTAATGCCTCTCCATATGTTTCCAAAGGCTACATTCCCGCTATGCCTGTCTCCCCAGGCTCCAGTGTCGCTCTGCTATATCGCAGGTTCCAGTCCCACTCTGCCGTTCCCCGTACCAAGTACCGGTCCTCCTGTCTCTTCAGTCTCCAGGCCCGCTCTGCCTGTGTCGCAGGCTCCAGTCACACTTTGCCCGCCTCCACAAACACCAGTGCCGGTCGACAATTCTACCCAGGCTCCAGTCCCGCACTTCTCGCTCGGCTCCCTTCCCGACTCCTGAGTCTCGAATTGCGCTCTGCCTGTATCCCTGGGCTCCAATCCCGGTCTGCCTGCCTCGCCAGTTTCCAGTCCCACTCCGTCTGTTTCCACAGGCTTCAGTCCCACACTGCTTGTCTTCCCAGGTTCCAGTCTCGCTCTGCCTGTCTCTCCAGGTTCCAGTCCCGCTTTGCCTGGCTTCCCAGGCTTCAGTCCTGCTCTATTCGACCCTCCAGGCGCCCCCCCCCCCTCCTCCCGTCCCAGTAACCAGTCCGCTCTGCCTGTCTGCCCAAGATCCACTCCCGCTTTGCCTGTCTCCCCAGGTTCCAGTCCAGCACGGCCTGTCTTCCCAGTTTTCAGTCCTGCTCTTCCCAACTCCACAGGCACAAGCACTGCTCTAACAGTCTTCCCACACTCAACTTCCGCTCTGTCTATCTCCCCAGGATCCAGTCCTCCCTTGCCTGTCTCCAGGCTACAGTCCCTCTCTACCTGCCTCTCCATTCTACAGTCCCGCTCTACCTGTGTCGCAGGCTCCAGTCCCGGTCGGTCTGTCTCCCCAGGCTCCATTCCCGCTCTGCCTGACTCGCTAGTCTCCAATCGCGCCTGTCTCCAGGCTCCAGTCCCGCTCTGATTGTCAACCCAGGCTATAGTCCCGCTCTGTATCCCTGGGCTCCAATCCCTGTCTGCCTATCTCGCCAGATTCCAGATCCGCTCCGACCGTCGGCCCCGGCTGTTAATCCGCTCTGCCTGTCACCCCAAGCTCCAGTTCGCTCTGCCTGTCTTCCCATGCTCGAATCGCTCGCAGCCTGTTTCTCCAGGCTTGTAACACGCTCTGCATGTCTGCCAGGTACCACTCCCGCTCTGCCTGTCTCCCCACGATCTAGTGCCTCTCCGCCTGTCTCTGCAAACTACAGTCCCGCTCTGCCTGTTTCCCCAGGCTACATTCCAGATATGTCTGTCTCAGCAGGCTCCAGTTCCTCTCTGCCTGTGTCGCAGCTTCCAGTCCCACTCTGCCGTTCTCCCCTGCCTCAAGTAACTCTCTGCCTGTCTCTTCAGTATCCAGTCCCGCTCTGCCTGTCTCGCAAGGTTCTAGTTAGGCTGTGTCTGTCCCAATAGATCCAGTGCCGCTCTGTCTGTCTCTCCAGTCTCCATTCCCGCTCTGCCTGACTCCCAAAGCTCCAGTCCAGCTCTCCCTGTCTGCCAAGGCTCTGTCCCGCTCCGCCTGTTTCTCAGGCACTAGTCCAACGCTTCCAGCCTCTCCAGACACCAGTGCCGCCCAGTCTGTCTCCCCAGGTTCCAATCCCGCTTTGCCTGACTTCCGAGACTTCAGTCCTGCTCTGCTAGACTTCCCAGGCGCCTGTCCTCCTCTGCCTCTCTCCCCACACTGTAGCCCCGCTCCGTCTCTCCCCACAGGCTTCAGTCCCGGTCTGCCTGTCTGCCCAGGATCCAGTCACGCTTGGCCTGTCTCCCCAAGTTCCTGTCCAGCACGGCCTGGCTTCCCAGGCTTCAGTCCTGCTCTGCCCGACTCCGCAGGCTCATGTCCTGCTCTGACTGACTCCCCACACTCCAGTTACGCTCTGTCTATCTCCCCGTGCCCCAGTCCTTCCCTGCCTGTCTCCCCAGACTCCAGTCCCGCTTTGTCTCCCCAGGCTCCATTTCCGCTCTGCCTGACTCACGAGTGTCCTAACGCGCTCTGCCTGTATCCCTATACTCCACTCCTGGTCTGCCTGTCTCTCCTGGTTCTAGTGCCTCTCTGACCGTATCCCCAGGCTGTTAATCCGGTCTGCCGATCTCCCCAAGCACCAATTCCGCTCTGCCTGTCTCCCCAGGCTGCAGTCCCGCTCTGAATGTCTGCCCAGGCTACAGTCTCGCTCTGCCTGTGTCTCAGGCTCTAGTCCAATTCGTCCTGCCTCCCCAGACGCCAGTGCCGGTCTGCATGTCTCCCCAGGCTCCAGTCCCACGCTGCATGTCTCATGAATTTCCAGTCACGCTCTGCCTGTCCGCTCAGGATCCAACCGCGATCTGTCTGTCTCCACCGACCCAATTCCCGCTTTGCTAGTCTCCACATGCTCTATACCCGTTCCGCCTGTTTCCCCAGGCTCTAGTCCCGCTTTTCCTGTCTCGCAAGGCTCCAGTCCAGCTCTGTCCAACTCCCCAGACTTCAGTCACGTTTTGTCTATCTCACCAGGCTCCAGTCCCGTCCTGCCCGTCTCTCAAGGCAATAGTCCCGCTCTTCCTGTCTCCGCAGTCTTCAGTCCCGCTCTTTCTGTCTCCCCAGGTTCTATTCCCGCTGTGCCTGACTCCCGAGTCTCCAATCGCGCTCTGCCTGTAACACCAAGCTTCATTCCCTCTCTATCTCTCTCCCCAGGCTACAGTCCCGCTCTGCCTGTCTCCGATTCTCCAGTCTGGCTCTCCCTGTCTCCCCAGGCTCCAGTCCATTTCTGCCTGTCTCCCTAGGCTCCAATTCAGCTCTGCCTGTCCTCCCAGTCACCGGCCCCGATCTCTACTATCTCACCAGACCCCAGTCCCGCTTTGCCAGAGTCCACATGCTCCAGCACCGTCCTGCCCGACTCCCCAGACTCCTGTCAACCACTGTCTGTCTCCCCACACTCCAGTCACGCTCTGTCTATCTCCCCGGACTCCATTCCCACGTTGCATGAATCCCGAGGCACGAATCCCGTGCTGCCTGTCTCCCCAGGTTCCCTTCCCGCTCTGCGTGACTCCCACGTCTACAATCCCGCTCTGCCTGTGTCCCTAGGCTCCAATATCGGTTTCTCTGTCTCCAGAGATTCCAGACCCGCTCAGCCCGAATCCCGAGGCTGCAGTTCGACCCTGCGTCACTCTCCTGTTCGCTCTGCCTGTCTGCCCAAGCTGCACTCGCTCGTTGCCTGTCTCACCAGGCTTCTGACACACTCTGCATGGCTCCGCAGGTCCCACTCCCGCTCTGCCTGCCTCCCGACGATCTAGTGCTGCTCCCCCTTTCTCACCAAACTGCAGTCGCGCTCTGCCTGTCTCCCCCGGCTCCATTCCCGTTCTGCCTGTCTCCCCATGCTCCAGTCCCGCGCTGTCTCCCCAGGCTCCATTCCCGCTCTGCCTGACTGCCGAGTCTCCAATCGCGCGCTGCCGGTATCCCTGGGTTCCAATCCCGGTCTGCCGGTCTCGACAGATTCCAGACCTGCTCCGACCGTCGCCCCAGGCAGTTAATCCGCTGTGCCTGTCACCCCAAGCTCCATTTCGCTCAGCCTGTCCTTCCAGGCTCGAATCGCTCGCTGCATGTCTTCCCAGGTCGCAGTACCTTACTTCCTGCCTCCCCAGGCTCCAGTGCCGCTCTGCCTCTGACACAGGCTCCAGTCCCACTCTGCCGTTCTCCCTGTATCAAGTACCGATGGGCCTGTCTCTTCAGGCTCAATTCCCGCTCTGCCTGTGTCGCAGGCTCCAGTCCCACTCTGCCGTTCTCCCTGTATCAAGTACCAATGTGCCTGTCTCCCCAGGCCCCAGTCCCCCTCTGCCTGTGTCTCAGGCTTTAGTTCAATTCTTCCTGCCTCCCCAGACACCAGTGCCGCTCTGCATGTCTCTCCAGGCTCCAATCCCGTCTGCCTGACTCACGAGTCTCCAATCGCCCTCTGCCTGTATTCCTATATTCCGATCCCGGTCTGTCTGTCTCCCCAGGTACTATTCCCTCTGTGACTATACCCCTAGGCTGTTAATCCGCTTTGCCTATCTCCTCAAACTCCAGTCCCGCTCTCTCCGTCTCTCCAGTCTCCAGAGCGATCTGCCAGTCTTCCCAAGCTCCATTCGCTCGCTGCCTGCCTCACCAGGCCCCTAACCCGCTCTGCATTTTGCCCCAGGTCGCACTCCCGATCTCCCTCTCTCCCAACGATCGAATGCCTCTCTGCATGTTTCCCCAGGCTACATTCCCGCTATGCCTGTCTCCCCAGGCTCCAGTGTCGCTCTGCCTGTGTCGCAGGTTCCAATTCTACTCTGCCGTTCTCCCTGTATCAAGTACAGATCTGCCCGTCTCTTCAGTCTCCAGGCCCGCTCTGCCTGTGTAGCAGGCTCCAGTCACACTTTTCCCGCCTCCCCAAACACCAGTGCCGGTCGACGTGTCTCCCCAAGCTCCAGTCCCACTCTGCCTGTCTGCCCAGGATTCAACCGCGATCTTCCTGTCTCCACCGACCCTATTCCCGCTTTGCCAGTCTCCACATGCTCCAGACGTGTTCTTCCTGTTTCCCCAGGCGAGAACCCCGCTATGCCAAAGTCTCCGCTATCCAGTCCCACTCTGCCTGTCTCTGAGTCTCCAGTCCGGCTCTCCCTGTCTCCCCAGACTCCAGACCCTTTCTGCCTGTCTCCCTAAGCTCGATATCAGGTCTGCCTGTCCCCCCACTCTCCAGCCCCGCTCTGAGTCTCTCCCCCGGCCCCAGTCCCGCTTTGCCAGACTCCACATGCTCCAGACCCGTCCTCCCTGTCTCCCCAGGCTCCAGTCCAACTCTGTCTATCTCCCAAGACTCCAGTCCTGCCCTGCCTGTCTCCAGGCTCAAGTCGCGCTCTGCTGTCTTCCCAGGCCCCAGTCGCACTCTGACTGTCTCCCCAGGCCCCATACCCGCTCTGCCTGACTCCTCAGGCTCCATACGCGCTCTGCCTGATCCAACCGCGGTCTGCCTGTGTCCCTAGGCTCCAATCCCAATCTCTGTCTCCCCAGATTGCAAACACGCACCGACCGTCTCCCCAGGTTGTTAATCCGCTCTGCATGTCTGCCCAAGTTCCACTTGTGCTCTGCCTGTTTCCGCAGGCTCCAGTCGCACACTGTCTCCCCAGGCTGCAGTGCGGCCCTGCCTATCTCTGCAGTTCGCTCTGCCTGTCTTCCCATGCTCCAATCGCTCGCTGCCTGTCTCACCAAAGTTCTGACACGCTCTGCAAGTCTCCCCAGGTCCCACTTCCACTCTGCCTGCCTCCCCACGATCTAGTACCCCTTCTCCTGTCTCCCCAACTGCAGTCCCGCCCTGCCTGTTTGCCCAGGCTACATTCCCGCTATCTCAGTCACCCCAGGCTCCAGCCACGCTCTGCCTCTGTCGCAGGCTCAAGTCCCACTTTGACGTTCACCCCTGCTCAAATACCGCTCTGCCTGTCGCTTCAGTCTCGAGGCCCGCCCTGCCTGTGTCACAGGCTCCAGTCCCACTCTACCTGTCACCCGGACTCCAGTGCCGGTCAACCTGTCACTCCAGGTTCCAGGCCCGCTCTGCAGGTCTCGCAAGGTTCTAGTCACGCTGTGTCTGTCCCAATAGATCCAGTGCCGCTCTGCCTGTCTCTTCAATCTCCAGGCCCGCTCTGTCTGTCTCCAGAGTCTCCAGTCCCGCGCCGCCAGTCTCCACATGCTCCATACCGGTTCTGCCCGGCTCCCCATGCTCCAGTCCTGCTCTGCCTGTCTCCTCACACTCCATTCCCGCTCTGCCTGTGTCCCCAGTCTCCAACCACGCTCTGTCTCTCCCACACGACCCCAATCCTGCTTTGCCGAATTCCACATTCTCCAGACCCCGTTCTGCCTGTCTCCCCGGGCTTCAGTCGTTCTCTGCCCGACTCCCCATGCTCCAGTTCTGCCCTGCCTGTATTCAGGCTACAGTCCCACTCTGACTTTCTGCCCAGGCTCCAAGGCTGTTAATCCGCTCTGCCGGTCACAACACGCTCTAGTGCCTCTCTGCAAGTCTCCCCAGGCTCCAGCCCAGCTCTGTCTGTGTCACCAGGCTTCAATCCCGCCCTGCCTGTCTCCCCATTCTCCAGTTCGCTCTGCCTGTCTTCCCAAGCTCGAATGGCTCGCTGTCTGTCTCTCCAGGCGTCTAACGCGCTTTTCCTGTCTCCCCAGGTCCTACTCCCGCTCTACCTGTATCCCTACGATCGAGTAACGCTCCGCCTGTCTCCCAAAACTGCAGTCCCGCTCTGACTATTTCCCCAGGTATAATCCCGCCATGTCTGTCTCCCCAGCCTCCTGTACCGCCCTGCCTTTGTCGCAGGTTCCAGTCCCACTCTGCCGTTCTCCCCTGCATCAAGTACCGCCCTGCCTGTCTCTTCAGTATCCAGTCCCTCTCAGCCTGTGTCGCAGGCTCCAGTCCCACTCTCCCTCACTCCCCAGGCACCAGTGCCGATCTACGTGTCTCCCCAGGCTCCAGTCCCGTTCTGCCTGCCTCGCACGGTTCTAGTTATGCTGTGTCTGTCCCAAAAGATCCAGTGCCGTTATGACTGTCTCTCCAGTCTCCATTTCCGCTCTGCCTGTCTCCCGAGTCTCCAGTACCGCTCTGCCTGTCTGCCCACTCTCCAATCACGCTCTGCCTGTGTCTCAGGCTCGTCCAACACTTCCAGCCTGCCCCGACTCCAGTGCCGCTCTGCGTGTCAACCCCGACTCCAGTCCCGCATTGCCAGTCTCCATATGCTCCAGATCCGTTCGGCCTGTCTCCCCAGGCTCCAGTCCCGCTAGCCAGACTCTCTACTATGCAGTCCAGCGCAGTATGTCTCCCCAGTAACCAGTTCGCTCTGCCTGTCTCCCAAGGCTCCAGTCCAGCTCAGCCTGACTTCCCAGACTTCAGTCCTGCTCTGCTCGACACTCCAGGTTCCAGTCCTGCTCTGCCTGTACAAACAGGCTTCAGTCCCGCTCTGTTTGTCTTCCAAGGCTTCAGTTCCGCTCTGACTATCTCCCCAGTATCCACTCTGGATCTGCCTGCCTCCCCAGGCTCCAGGCCCGCTCTGCCAGTTTCCCCACACTCCAGTTCCGCTCTGCATGTCTCACCAGGCTCCAGTCCTGCTCTGTCTCTCCAGGCTCTATTCCCGCTCTGCCGGACTCACGAGTCTCCAACCGCGCTCTGCCTGTATCCCTAGCCTCCGATCCCGGTCTGCCTGTCTCCCTAGGTTCTAGCCCCTCTCTGGCCGTATCCCCAGGCTGTTAATCCGCTAAGCCTACCTCCCCAAACTCCAATTCCGCTCTGCCTGTCTCATCAGGCTCCTAACCCGCTCTGCATGCCTCCCCAGGTCGCACTCACGATTTACCTGCCTCCCAACAATCTAGTGCCGCTCCCCAAACCAGTCTTCCCAAACTGCTCTGCCGCTCTGCCTGTGTCGCAGGCTCCAGTCCTACTCTGCCGTTCTTCCTGTATCAAGTACCGATCTGCCTGTCTCTTCAGGCTGCTGTCCCGCTCTGTCTGTGCCGCAGGCTCCAGTCCCACTTTGCCAGCCTCCCCAAACACCAGTGCCGTTCTACGTGTCTCCCCAGGCTCCAGTCCCGCTCTGCCTGTCTCTCCAGTCACCATCACCGCTCTGCCTGTTTCCCAAGACTCCAGTCCGGCTCTGCCTGTCTGCCCAGACACTAGTGCCGCTCTGCCTGTCTCACCCGTCTCCAGTTCCGCTTTGCCACACTCCATGTGCTCCAAACCTGTTCTGCCTGTCTCCCCAGCCTCATGTCCAGCTTTGCCTGTCTCTCAAGGATCCAGTCCAGCTCTGCCTGACTTCCCAGACTTCAGTCCTGCTATGCCCGACTCCCCAGGCACCAGCCATACACTGCCTGTCTCCCCACAATGCTGTCCCGCTCCGTCTGTCTCCACAGGTTTCAATCCCACTCTTCCTGCCTCCCCAGGCTACAGGCCCGCTCTGCCTGTCTCGCCAGTAATCAGTCCGCTTTTCCTGTCTCCCCAGGTTCCAGTCCAGCAAGGTCTGTCTTCCCAGGCTTCCGTCCTGCTCTGCCCGACTTCCCAGGCTGAAGTCCTGCTCTGACATTCTCCCCACACCCCAGTTCCGATCTGTCTCTCTCCCCAGGCTCCAGTCCTTCCCTGCCTGTCTCCAGCCTACAGTCCCGCTCTGCCTGTCTCCCCAGGCTCCATTCCCTCTCTGCCTGACACACAAGTCTCCAATCGCGCTCTGCCTGTAACCCTAGCCTCCGGTCCATGTCTGCCTGCCTCCCTAGGTTCTAGTCCCAATATGACCATAGGGGCTGGATTAGCTCACTGGGCTAAATCGCTGGCTTTTAAAGCAGACCAAGCAGGCCAGCAGCACGGTTCTATTCCCATACCAGCCTCCCCGGGCAAGCGCCGGAATGTGGCGACTAGGGGCGTTTCACAGTAACTTCATTGAAACCTACTCGTGACAATAAGCGATCTTCATTTTCATTTTTAATTTCATCCCCAGGCTGTTAATCCGCTCTGCCTATCCCCCCCAAGCTTCAATTCAGCTCCGCCTGACTCCCCAGGCTCCAGTCCCACTGTCTGTCTGTCCAGTCTCCAGTTCGATCTGCCAGTCTTCCCATGCTGCAATCGGTCGCTGCCTGTCTCACAGGGCTCCTAACCGTTCTGCATGTCTCCCTGTTTGCAGTCCCGATCTTCCTGTCTCCCCACGATCTAGTGCCGCTCCGGCTGTCTCCCCAAACTGCAGCGGCGCTCTGACTGTTTCCCCAGGCTACATTCCCGCAATGCCTGTCTCCCCAGGCTACAGTGCCGTTCTGCCTGTGTCGCAGGCTCCAGTCCCACTCTGCCGTTCTCCCTGTATCAAGTACCGATCTGCCCGTCTCTCCAGTCTCCATCCGCGCTCTGCCCGTCTCCCCAGGCTTCAGTCCTACTCTGCCTGTCTCCCCACACTCCCGTCCCGCTCTGTCTATCTCCCCTGGCACCAGTCATGCCCTGCCTGTCTCCAGGCTCCTTTCGCGCTCTGCCTAACTCCCAAGACTCCAATCCCGTTCTCTCTGTCTCCCCAAATTCCAGCCCCGCTCCTACCGTCTCTCCAGATTGTTAATCCGCTCTGTCTGTCTCTCCAGGCTGCAGTCCGGCCCTGTCTTCCCAGGCTTCCTTCCCGCTGTGCCCGACTCCCGAGTCTCCAAACGTGCGCTGCCTGTATCCCTGGGTTCCAATCCCGGTCTGCCAGTCTGCCCAGCTTTCAGACCCGCTCCGACCGTCACCCACGCTGTCAATCCAATCTGCCAGTAACCCCAGGCTCCAGTTCCGCTCTGCCATTCTCCCCAGGCTCCCGTCCCGTTCTGTTTGCCTCCCCAGGCTACAACCCCGCTCTGCATGTCTCTCCAGTCTCCAGTTCGCTCTGCCTGTCTTCCCAAGCTGAAGTCCCGCTCTGACTATTTCCCCAGGTATAATCCCGCCATGTCTGTCTCCCCAGCCTCCAGTACCGCTCTGTCTGTGTCGTAGCTTCCAGTCCCACTCTGCCATTCTCCCCTGCCTCAAGTACCGCTCTGCCTGTCCCTTCAGTACCCAGTCCCGCTCTGTCTCGCAAGGTTCTAGTTACGCTGTGTCCGTCCCAATAGAGCGAGTGCCGCTCTGCCTGTCTCTCTCGGCTCTATTCCCGCTCTGCCTGTCCCTCCAGGCTCCCATCCGGCTCTGCCTGTCTGCCCATGTTCCAGTCCCGCTCTCCCTGTGTCTCAGGCTCTAGTCCAACACTTCCTGCCTCCCCAGACACCAGTGCCGCTCTGCCTGTCTCCCCCGTATCCAGTTCCGCTTTGCCAATCTCCATATGCTCCAGACCTATGATGCCTGTCTCCCAAGGCTCCAGTCCAGCTCTGCCTGACTTCCCAGACGTCTATCCTGCTCTGCACGAATCCGCAGGCTCCAGTCACACTCTGCCTGTCTCCCCAAACTACAGTCTCGCTCCGTCTGTCTTCACAGGTTTCAGTCCCGCTCTGCTTGCCTTCCCAGACTCAAATCTCGCTCTGCCTATCCCCCCAGTATCCAGTCCCACTCTGCCTGGGTCCTCAGGCGCCAGGCCCGCTCTGCTTGACTCACGAGTCTCTAATCGCGCTCTGCCTGTATCGCTAACCTCCGATCACGATCTGCCTGTCTCCATAGGTTCTAGTCCCTCTCTGACCGTATACCTAGGCTGTTGATCCGCTCTCCCCACCTCCCCAAGCTCCAGTTCCGCTCTGTCTGTCTCTCCAGTCTCCAGTTCGATCTGCCAGTCTTCCCATGCTGCAGTCGCTCGCTGCCTGTCTCCCCAGGCTACAGCGTCACTCTGCCTCTGTCGCAGGCTCCAGTCCCACTGTGCCATTCTCCCTGGTTCAAGTACCGATCTGCCTGTCTCTTCAGGCTCCCGTCCCGCTCTGTCTGTGTCGCAGGCTCCAGGCCCAATTTGACTGCCTCGCCAAACACCAGCTCCGGTCGACGTGCCTCCCAAGGCTCCAGTCCCGCTCTGCCTCTGTCTCAGGCTCGAGTCCAATTCTTCCTGCCTCCCCAGACACCAGTGCCGCTCTGCGTGTCTCCCCAGGCTCCAGTCCTGCGCTGCGTGTCTCCAGAGTCTCCAATCCTGTTTTCCCTGTCCCCACATGATCCAACCCCGCTCTGACTGTCAACCTGCCCCCAGTCCCGATTTCCCAGCCTCCACATGATCCACGCCCGTTCTGCCCGACTCTCCAGGCTCCATTCCCCCTCTGCCTGTCTCAAAGGTCTCCAACTACGCTGTATCTCTCCCACACGACCCCTGTCCCGCTTTGCCGGACTCCACATGCTCCAGCCCTTTTCTGCCTGTCTCGCCACACTTCAGCCGTGCTCTGCCCGACTCCACAGGCTCCCGTCCTGCAGTACCTGTCTCCAAGCTCCAGTCCCGCTCTGCCTGTCTCCCCAGTATCCAGTCCCGCTCTGTCTCCCCAGTCTGCATTCCCGCTGTGCCCGACTCTCGAGTCTCCAATCGCGCGCTGCCTGTATCCCTGGGTTCCAATCCCGGTCTGCCAGTCTGCCCAGCTTTGAGACCCGCTCCGACCGTCACCCACGCTGTCAATCCACTCTGCCAGTAACCCCAGGCTCCAGTTCCGCTCTGCCAGTCTCCCCAGGCTCCCGTCCCGTTCTGTCTGCCTCCCCAGGCTACAACCCCGCTCTGCATGTCTCTCCAGGCTCCAGTTCGCTCTGCCTGTCTTCCCATGCTCGTGTCTCTCGCTACCTGTCTCTCCAGGCATCTAACACGCTCTGCATGTCTCCCCAGGTCCCACTCCCGCTCAGCCTGTCTCTCCACGATCTAGTGCCGCTCCGCCAGTCTCTCCAAGCAAAAGTCCCGCTCTTACTATTTCCCCAGGTATAATCCCGTCATGTCTGTCTCCACAGCCTCCAGCACCGCTCTGACTGTCCCTTCAGTATCCAGTCCCGCTCTGACTGTGTCGCAGGCTTCAGTCCAACTCTACCTCACTCTCAGACACCAGTGCCGGTCTACGTGACTCCCCAGGCTCCAGTCAAGCTCTGCCTGTCTGGCAAGGTTCTAGTTACGCTGTGTCTGTCCCAATAGATCGAGTGCCGCTCTGCCTGTCTCTCTCGGCTCTATTCCCGCTCTGCCTGCCCCCAGGCTCCCGTCCGGCTCTGCGTGTCTGCCCATGTTCCAGTCCCGCTCTGCCTGTGTCTCAGGCTCTAGTCCCACTATTCCTGCCACCCCAGACACCAGTGCCGCTCTGCCTGTCTCCCCCGTCTCCAGTTGCGCTTTGCCAATCTCCATATGCTCCAGACCTATTATGCCTGTCTCCCAAGGCTCCAGTCCAGCTCTGCCTGACTTCTCAGACTTCAGTACTGCTCTGCTGGAATCCGCAGGCTCCAGTCATACTCTGCCTGTCTCCCCAGACTACAGTCCCGCTCCGTCTGCCTCCACAGGTTTTAGTCCCGCTCTGCTTGTCTTCCCAGACTCCAATCCCGCTCTGCCTATCTCCCCAGTATCCAGTCCCACTCTGCCTGGGTCCTCAGGCGCCAGGCCCGCTCTGCCTGACTCACGAGTCTCTAATCGCGCTCTGTCTGTATCGCTAGCCTCCGATCCCGGTCTGCCTGTCTCCATAGGTTCTAGGCCCTCTCTGTCCGTATCCCTAGGCTGTTCATCTGCTCTGCCTATATCCCCAAGCTCAAGTCCCGCTCTGTCTGTCTCCAGTTCGATCGGCCAGTCTTCCCATGCTGCAGTCGCTCGCTGCCTGCCTCCCCAGGCTACAGCGTCACTCTGCCTCTGTAGCAGGCTCCAGTCCCACTATGCCATTCTCCCGGGTTCAAGTACCGATCTGCCTGTGTCGCAGGCTCCAGGCCCAATTTGACTGCCTCGCCAAACACCAGTGCCGGTCGATGTGTCTCCCCAGGCTCCAGTCCGGCTCTGCCTGTCTGCTGAGGCTCCAGTCCGCTCTGCCTCTGTCTGAGGCTCGAGTCCAATTCTTCCTGCCTCCACAGACACCAGTGCCGCTCTGCATGTCTCCCCAGGCTCCAGTCCCACGCTGCATGCCTCATGATTCTCCAGTCACGCTCTGCCTGTGCCCCCATGACCAATCGGCGATCTGGCTGTCTCCAGCGACCCCATTCCGCTTTGTTCGTCTCCGCATGCTCCAGACTCATTCTGCCTGTTTCCCCAGGATCGATCCCCGCTACTCCAAACTCTCCGCTATTCAGTCCCGAAATGTCTACCTCCCCAGGCTCCAATCCCGCTCTGACTGTCTCCCCATGCTCAAATCCCACTTTTCCTGTCTCCCAAGGCTCCAGACCAGCTCTGGTTGTCTTCCCAGACCCAGTCCCAGACCAGTCCTGCTCTGCCCGACGCCCGAGAATCCAGTTCCGCTCTGTCTATCTCCCCAGGATCCAGTCTCGCTCTGTTTCCCCAGGCTTTATTCCGCTCTTCCTGACTTAAGAGTCTCCAATCCCGGTCTGCCTGTCGTCCCAGGTTCTAGCCCCTCTCTGTCCGCATCCCAAGGCTGTTAATCCGCTCTGCCTATCTTCCCAAATTCCAATTCCTCTCTGCTTGTCACTCCAGGCTCCAGTACCGCTCTGCCGGTATCGCAAGGCTCTAGTCACGCTGTGTCTGTCCCAATAGATCCAGTGCCGCTCTGCCTGTATCTCCAGTCTCTACCCCCGCTCTGTCTGTCTCCACAGGCTCAGGTCCCGCTCTGCCTCTGTCCCAGGCTCTGGGCTAACTCTTCCTTCCTCCCCAGACACCAGTGCCGCTCTGCGTGACTCCCGAGGCTCCAGTCCCGCTTTGACTGTCTCCACAGGATCCAACACCGCTCTGCCTGTCAACCCGAACCCAGTCCCGCTTCGCCAGTATCCACATGCTCCAGACACGTTCTGCCCAACTCCCCAGACTCCAGTCCTGCTCTGCCTGTCTCCGCACACTCCATTCCCGCTCTGCCTGTGTCCCCAGTCCCGATCCACGCTGTGTCTCTCCCACACGACCCCAGTGCCGCTTTGCCGAACTCCACATTCTCCAGACCCCCGTTCTGCCTGTCTCCCCAGGCTTCAGTCGTTCTCTGCCCGACTCCTCAGGCGCTAGTCCGGCCCTGCCTGCATTCAGGCTCCATTTCCGACTCTGCCTTTCTCCCCAGGCTCCAAACCCGCTCTGCCTGACTTCGGACGCTCCAATCGCGCTCTGCCGGTATCCCTGGGCTCCAATCTCGCGCGGCCTGTCTCCCCAGATTCCAGACCCGCTCCGACCCTCATCAAAGGCTGTTAATCCACTCTGCCTGTCACCCCACCCTCTAGTGCCTCTCTGCAAGTCTCCCCAGGCTCCAGCCCCGCTCTGTCTGTGTCCCCAGGCTTCAGTCCCGTTCTGCATATCTCTCCAGTCTCCAGTTCGCTCTGCCTGTCTTCCCAAGCACGAATGGCTCGCTGTCTGTCTCTCCAGGCGTCTAACGCGATCTGCCTGTCTCCCCAGGTCCTACTCCCGCTCTACCTGTATCCCTACGATCGAGTAACGCTCCGCCTGTCTCCCCAAACTGCAGTCCGCTATGCCTGTCTCCCCAGGCTCCAGTCCCGCTCTGCCTGTGTCGCAGGTTCCAGTCCCACTCTGCCGTTCTCCCCTGCCTTAAGTACCGCCCTGACTGTCTCTTCAGTCTCCAGTCCCGCTCTGCCTGTGTCGCAGGTTCCAGTCTCACTCTGCCTCACTCCCAGACACCAGTGCCGATCTACGTGTCTCCCCAGGCTCCAGTCCCACTCTGCCTGTCTCGCACGGTTCTAGTTACGCTGTGTCTGTCCCAATACATCCAGTGCCGTTCTACCTGTCTCTCCAGTCTCCATTTGCGCTCTGCCTGTCTCCCGAGTCTCCAGTCCCGCTTTTCTGCCTGCCCAGTCTCCAATCCCGCTCTCCCTGTGTCTCAGGCTTTCCAACTCTTCCAGCCTCCCCCGACTCGAGTGCCGATCTGCCTGTCTCCCCCGACTCCAGTCCCGCTTTGCCAGTCTCCATATGCTCCAGACCCATTCTGCCTGTCACCCCAGGCTCCAGTCCCGCTAGCCAGACTCTCTACTATCCAGTCCAGCGCAGTCTGTCTCCCCAGTAACCAGTTCGCTCTGCCTGTCTCCAAAAGGCTCCAGTCCAGCTCTGCCTGACTTCCCAGACATAAGTCCTGCTCTGCTCGACACCGCAGGCTCCAATCCTACTCTGCCTGTTTCCACACACTCCAGTCCCGCTCCGTCTGTACAAACAGGCTTCAGTCCCGCAATGTTTGTCTTCCCAGGCTCCAGTTCCGCTCTGGCTATCTCCTCAGTATCCAGTCCTGCTCTGACAGTTTCCCCACACTCCAGTTCCGCTCTGTCTATCTCGCCAGGCTCTAGGCCTTCCCTGCCGGTCTCCAGGCTACAGTCCCGCTCTGCCTCTCTCCCCAGGCTCTATCCCCGCTCTGCCTGACTCACGAGTCTGCAATCGCGCTCTGACTGTATCCCTAGCCTCCGATCCCGGTCTGCCTGTTTCCCTAGGTTCTAGCCCCTCTCTGACAGTTTCCACGGCTGTTAATCCGCTCTGCCTATCTCCCCAAACTCCAATTCCGCTCTGCCTGTCTCCCCAGGCTCCTGTCCCGCTCTGTCTGTCTCTCCAGTCTCCAGTTCGCTCTGCCAGTCGCCCCAAGTTTCAATCCCTGGCTGCCTGTCTCACCAGGCTCCTAACCCGCTCTGCTTTTCTCCCCACGTGGCACTCACGATTTTCCTGTCTCCCAACAATCTAGTACCGCTCCGGCTCCCTCCCCAAACTGAAGTGGCGTTCTGCCTGTTTCCCCAGGCTACATTCCCGCTATGCCTCTCTCCCCAGACTACATTCCCGCTATGCCACTGTCCCCAGACTACATTCCCGCTATGCCTCTCTCCCCAGGCTACATTCCCGCTATGCCTCTCTCCCCAGGCTACATTCCCGCTATGCCTCTGTCCCCAGACTACATTCCCGCTATGCCTCTGTCCCCAGACTACAGTGCCGCTCTGCCTGTGTCGCAGGCTCCAGTCCCACTTTGCCTGCCTCCCCAAACACCAGTGCCGTTAGACGTGTCTCCCCAGGCTCCGGTCCCGCTCTGCCTGTCTGCCAAGATTCTAGTCACGCTGTTTCTGTCCCAATAGACCAGTGCCGCTTTGCCTGTCTCTCCAGTCTCCATCCCCGCTCTGCCTGTCTCCCCAGGCTCCAGTCCGACTCTGCTTGCCTACCCAGACACCAGTGCCGCTCTGCCTGTCTCCCCCGTCTCCAGTTCCGCTTTGCCAATCTCCATATGCTTCAGATCTGTTCTGCCTGTCTCCCCATACTCCAGTCCCGCTCTGCCAAACTCTCTACTACCCAGACTCGCACAGTCTGTCGACCCAGGCTCCTGTACCGCTCTGCCTATTTCCCAAGGCTCCAGTCCAGCTCTGCCTAACTTCCCAGACTTCAGTTCTGCACTGCTCGACTCCCCAGGCTCCAGACCTACTCTGCCTGTGTCCCCACACTTTCCAGGCGCCTGTCCCGTTCTGCCTATCTCCCCAGTCTCCAGTCCCGCTCTGCTGTCACCTCAGGGTCCTAGCATGCTCTGGCTCTCTTCACGGTCTCCTCACACTCTCTGCTTGTGTACCAAGACTCCAGACCGTCTATGCCTGTCTCCCTAGTCTCCAGACCCGCACTGCCGGTCTCGCGAAGCTCCAATCCAGGTTTTTTTTTCTAAATCATTTTTATTGAGAAATTTTGATTTTATACAACATTGACGCACCTTAGTAAAATACCGAAAAGAACAATAATATTAACAATCATATACATTCGCCCCATCCCCATGAACAACCCAGCATTTTAACAACAACGCATATTAACACACTATAAAGTTACAGAATAAACACTACAATAATGCACCCCCCCCCCCCCGGGTTGCTGCTGCTATTGACCCAGTTACCTATCTCTGAGCCAGGAAGTCCAAAAAAGGCTGCCATCGTTTATAGAACCCTTGTATTGATCCTCTCAGGGCAAATTTGACCTTTTCCAATTTTATAAATCCCGCCATGTCACTGATCCAGGTCTCCACACTTGGGGGCCTTGCATCCTTCCATTGTAACAGAATCCTTCGACGGGCTACTAGGGACACAAAGGCCAGGACACCGGCCTCTTTCGCCTCCTGCACTCCCGGCTCTACCGCAACTCCAAAAATCGCGAGTCCCCACCCTGGTTTGACCCTGGATCCAACCACCCTCGACACCGTCCCCGCCACCCCCTTCCAGAATTCTTCCAGTGCCGGGCATGCCCAGAACATATGGGCGTGGTTCGCAGGACTCCCCGAACATCTGGTGCACCTGTCCTCACCCCCGAAGAACCTACTCATCCTAGTCCCGGACATGTGGGCCCGGTGCAGCACCTTAAATTGGATGAGACTAAGCCTCGCACATGAGGAGGAAGAGTTGACTCTGTCCAAGGCATCCTCCCAAGTCCCGTCCTCTATCTGCTCCCCGAGTTCCTCCTCCCATTTAGCCTTCAGCTCCTCCACTGACGACTCCTCCACCTCCTGGATTACCTTATAGATGTCAGACACCTTCCCCTCTCCTACCCACACCCCCGAAAGCACTCTGTCCATCGCCCCCTGCGAGGGCAGCAAAGGGAATCCCTCTACCTGTCGCCTAGCAAACGCCTTTACCTGCAGGTATCTGAACATGTTCCCCTGGGGAAGGCCAAATTTATCTTCCAGTTCCCCCAGGCCCGCAAACCTCCCGCCAATAAACAGGTCCCTCAATTTACTGATGCCCGCCCTTTGCCACCCCCTGAATCCCCCATCCGTGTTCCCCGGGATGAACCGATGGTTGCCACCCAGTGGAGCCTCCATCGAGGCCCCTGTTTCCCCCCGATGCCGTCTCCATTGTTCCCAGATTCTTAGGGTTGCCGCCACCACCGGGCTCGTGGTAAACCTCTTAGGGGAGAGCGGCAACGGTGCCGTTACCATGGCACCCAGGCTCGTACCTCTACATGACGCCATCTCCATTCTTTCCCACGCCGCCCCTCTCCTCTCCATCACCCATTTACGCACCATTGACACATTGGCTGCCCAATAGTACCCCAGAAGGTTGGGCAGTGCCAGCCCACCTCCATCCCTTCCTCGCTCCAGGAACACCCTCCTCACTCTCGGAGTCCCATGTGCCCACACAAAACTCAGAATACTGCTAGTCACTCTCCTAAAGAAGGCCCTGGGGATAAATATGGGCAGGCACTGAAAAAGGAACAAGAACCTCGGAAGCACTGTCATTTTGACGGACTGCACCCTCCCCGCCAACGACAATGGCAGCATGTCCCACCTCCTGAACTCCTCCTCCATCTGATCTACCAGCCTGGTAAAGTTATGCTTGTGGAGAGTCCCCCAGTCCCTGGCCACTTGCACCCCCAGGTACCTAAAGCTCTCCCCTGCCCGCTTAGGCGGGAGCCTACCAATTCCTTCCTCCTGGTCTCCAGGGTGCACCACAAACACCTCGCTCTTGCCTAAGTTTAATTTATAACCTGAGAAGGTCCCAAACTCGGCTAGTAACTCCATCACTCCCGGCATCCCTCCCACCGGGTCCGCCACATACAGTAACAGGTCGTCGGCATACAACGACACCCTATGTTCCTCTCCACCTCGCACCAAGCCTCTCCACCTCTCTGAATCTCTCAGTGCCATCGCCAGCGGCTCGATTGCCAGTGCAAACAACAAGGGGGACAAGGGGCAACCCTGCCTGGTCCCTCGGTAAAGCCGGAAGTACTCCGACCTCCTCCTATTCGTAGCCACGCACGCCATCGGGGCCTCATATAACAGCCTTACCCATCTAATGAACCCTTCACCAAATCCAAACCTCCCCAACACCTCCCATAGGTACCCCCACTCCACTCTATCGAAGGCCTTCTCCGCATCCAGTGCCACCACTATCTCTGCCTCCCCCTCAATCGCCGGCATCATAATGACATTCAGCAATCTCCGCACATTCGTGTTCAGCTGCCTTCCCTTCACAAAACCTGTCTGGTCCTCGTGCACAACCCCTGGCACACAGTCCTCTATCCTGGTGGCCAGGATTTTTGCCAGAACCTTAGCGTCCACGTTGAGGAGAGATATGGGCCTGTATGAACCACACTGCTGGGGGTCCTTGTCCTTCTTTAAAATTAACGAGATCAGCGCCCGTGACATCGTCGGGGGCAAAGTCCCCCCCTCCCACGCTTCATTGTGTGTTCGCACCAGCAAGGGGCCCACTAGATCCACAAACTTTTTATAAAATTCCACCGGGAACCCATCCGGCCCCGGTGCCTTCCCTGACTGCATCTGCCCGATCCCCTTAACTAGCTCCTCCAGCTCAATCGGCGCACCCAACCCCTCCACCTTCTCCTCCTGCACCTTCGGGAAAGAAAGCCCGTCAAGGAACCTCTCCATTCCCCTCCTCTCCCCCGTTGGCTCCGACCGGTACAGTTCCCCGTAAAAATCCTTGAAGACCTCATTCACCTCTACCCCCTTCCGCACCACATTCCCACTCTTATCTCTCACTCCAGCAATCTCCTTAGCCGCATCCCGCTTACGCAGCTGATGAGCCAGCATCCTACTCGCCTTTTCACCATGTTCGTACACTGCCCCTTGTGCCTTCCTCCACTGTGCCTCCGCCTTTCTAGTGGTCAGCAAATCAAATTTAGCCTGCAGGCTGCGCCTCTCCCCCAACAGTCCCTCCTCTGGTGCCTCTGCATACCTCCTGTCCACCTCCAGCATCTTTCCCACCAGTCTATCCCTCTCACTCCTCTCGCTCCTCTCCCTGTGTGCCCTGATGGATATCAGCTCCCCACGAATTACTGCCTTCAGGGCTTCCCAGACCATCCCCACCTGAACCTCCCCCGTATAATTCACCTCAAGGTACCCCTCAATACTTGCCCGGACCCTCCTACACACCTCCTCCTCCGCCAACAACCCCACATCCAACCGCCACAACGGACGTTGGTCTCGCACCTCTCCCATCTCCAACTTTATCCAATGCGGAGCGTGGTCGGATATTGCAATGGCCGAATACTCGGCCTCCTCCACTCTCGGAATCAGTCCCCTACTCACCACGAAGAAATCTATCCGAGAGTAGACCCTATGTACGTGGGAGACGAAAGAGTACTCGCGTGCCCTCGGCCTTACAAACCTCCATGGATCCACCCCACCCATCTGGTCCATAAACCGTCTCAGTACCTTGGCCGCCGCCGGCCTCCTACCCGTCCTAGAGCTGGACCGATCCAGTGAAGGATCCAACACCGTATTAAAGTCCCCCCCCCCTATGATCAGACCTCCCGCCTCCAGATCCGGGATCCGTCCCAACATACGCCTCATAAAGCCCGCATCGTCCCAATTTGGGGCATACACACTAGCCAGTACCACCTTCTCTCCTTGTAGCCTGCCCCTAACCATCACATACCTACCCCCCTTATCCGCCACCACCTCCGATGCCTCAAACAACACATTTTTCCCCACCAGAATCGCCACTCCCCGGTTCCTCACATCCAACCCCGAGTGGAAAACCTGCCCCACCCATCCCTTCCTCAGGCGGACCTGGTCCGCCACCCTCAGGTGGGTCTCCTGAAGCATTGCCACATCCGCCTTTAGCCCCTTCAGGTGAGCCAGTACCCTTGACCGCTTCACCGGCCCATTCAACCCTCTCACATTCCAGGTGACCAACCGGATCAGAGGGCGTCCCGCCCCCCTCCCCCGTCGGCAAGCCATAGCCCGTTGACTGCCCGCCCCAGGCCAGCACCCCCTGCTCGACCCCGTCCCCATAGCGACAACCCCTCACCTCTGTCCCCCCAGCCCCCACCAGCTCCTTCTTGACCCTACCAGCAGCAACCCGGTATTCCCCTTTCCCCCCCCCCTCCCTTCCCCCCCAGGCTAGGAACCCTCCCAGCCGCGAACCGTCCTCCATTGTACTTCCGTGGGTGAGCTAACTTCTGCTGACCCCGGAAACTCCCGCCAATAGCCCGACCCCTCCCGAAGTGGGATCATCCCCCAATCTATCCCTCCTCCTGGCACCGCTCCAGCGCGGGGAAGAACCAGTTAAGGCCCCGCCTCCCCGTCACCATCTCCACCCCCAGCCCCGCAGCACGGGAAACCAGAGGAAAGCCCGCGCTTTTGCACTGCCCCACCACACCCTTCTGACGCAGCTCCCAAATATCAGCCCCACTCCATACCCCCACTCCGGCATAGAATACAACATACCCCCCCGACCCTCCCCTCAAGATACACAGCCCAGACAATGTCCCACAGCACAAAAACAAAAACATAGCAGAACAACCCCTCCGTAAATAACCATATCAAAATTGCAAAAGTACTAAAACAAGAAGAAAACAACAGAAGAAAAAGAGAACACAGCAACAGCAGAATCCAGCACTAATATCTTACAGCCGACCTCGCAACCCCCAACCCCTAGTTCAAGTCTAGTTTCTCCGTCCGCACGAAGGCCCACGCCTCCTCCGGGGAATCAAAATAATAATGCCGGTCCGAATAAGTTACCCACAGGCGCGCGGGCGGCAACATTCCGAACTTTATCTTTTTTCTATAAAGCATGTCTTTCGTCCGATTAAATCCGGACCGCCGCTTAGCCACCTCCGCACTCCAGTCCTGGTAGATCCGCACTACCCCATTCTCCCAATTGCTGCTCTTCACCTTCTTGGCCCAGCGCAGCACGCACTCCCGATCACTGAACCGGTGGAACCTCACCAGCACCGCACGCGGGGGTTCATCTTCCTTGGGCCTCCTGGCCAGCACCCTGTGCGCTCCCTCCAGCTCCAAGGGCAGATGGAGAGATCCGGCCCCCACTAGCGAATTCAGCATTACAGCCACATAGGCTGTCAGGTCCGATCCCTCCAGCCCCTCTGCAAGGCCCAAGATCCACAGGTTTTTCCGCCTCATGCGGTGATCCAGCTCCTCAAAGCGTTCCTGCCACTTCTTGTGGAGAGCTTCGTGCCCCTCCACCTTACTCACGAGGACCACGGCCTCCTCCTCTCGTTCAATGGCCTGCGTCTGCAACTTCTTGATGGCAGCACCCTGGGTGGACTGAATCTCTGACAGCCTTCTGTTCATTTCCTGCAGAGAGCTCAGTACTTCATCCTTGAATTCTTTAAAGCAGCGCAGGAGATCAGTTTGTTGTTCCTGGGCCCAGAGTCTCCATTCCTCTGGAGCTCTGTCGGCGGCCATCTTGGATCCCTTCCCCCGTTCTTTCTGAGGAGCTGCTGCTGTTTTTTCCCCCTTTCCACTCCGAGTTCGAGTCATGGACTGCAGGGAAAGTCGTTCAGCACACCTCCCCCCACTGGGAGACGTCGAAAAATTTCCGTTTTGGGCTCTCAAAAGAGCCGAAAAATCTCTTTAAAATGGGAGCTCCCAGATGTGTGGCTTACTGATCCATCACAGCCACCGGAAGTCGCTCCAATCCAGGTTTGCCTGTCTCCACAGATCCATCCCCGCTCTGCCTCTCCCCCCTACACCAGTTCCGATTTGTCCGCCTCAACATGCTCCAGACCCGATCAGCCTGTCTCCCCAGACTCCAGTCCCGCTCTGCCTGGCTCCCCAGGATTCAGTTCCGCTCTTCCCGTCTCCCCAGATTCCTAACCCGCTCTACCTGTCTCCCAAGGCTCCAGTCCCCCTCTGTCTATCATTCCGGCTACAGACCCCCTCTGCATCTCTCCACAGTACTGCACTCTCTCTTTTGCCTGTTCCGCAAGGGCTGTAGTCCCGGTACTGGCTGTTCCCCCAGGGATGCTGTCCCGGTCTGACTGTGTCCCAAGGCACAAGTATTGTTCTGCCTGTATCCTCAGTCTCCAGTCCCGCATTGCCCCTCACCTCAGGGTCCTAACATGCTCTACCTTTATCCCCAGGCCCCTTACGCGCTCTGCCTGTCTACACAGTCTCCAGTCCCGCTCTTCCTGACTCCCCTGGTCTGCAGAGCCGCTTGCCTGTCTCCGAAGTCTCCAGACCCGCTCTGCCATTCTCTCAAAGTCCCATTCCCGCACTGCTTGTCTCCCCCTACTCCATTTCCGATTTGTCAGTCTCCACATGCTCCAGACCCGCTCTGCGTGTCTCCCCAGAATCCAGTCCCGCTCTGCCCGTCTCCCAGGCTGCAGTCCATCTCTGACTGTCTCCCAGGCTCGAGTCCAGCTCTGTTTGTCTTCCCTGACTCCAATCCCGATCTGCCAGACACCCCATTATTGAATACCGCTGTGCGTCTCCCCCGTCTCCTAACCCGCTCTACCTTGTTTGCCTGTTCCTTAAGGGCTGTAGACCCCATACTGGCTATTCCCCCAGGGCTGTAGTCCCGCTCTGTCTGTCCCCCAGGCTCAAGTATCGCTCAAGGCTCAAGGAAAAACATAACATTTCATATACATTCAAGTTGCATCAAGTTTCACATACATACGACCAAACAAGGCAACGGTACAAATGCAAAGCTCCCATAGGCTTTCGCCACATTCCTTAACCTGGCCTGAGGCCCCTTTTCCCAGTATCCGTGGCAACAAAGAAATGGTCTTAGTGGCTGCCCATCCCCTCTTCCTGCCTTGAATCCCAGTTAATGTTTAAAAGTCCACGAACCGAACTCCTTATTCTACTGCAGTAAACTTTTACTTCTAACTTGGCCTGACTACCCATTATGCCTTTCTGTTAATTTCCTCATGTGCACCCAGTCTCCAGACCCGCATTGCCTGTCTCCCGATGCTCCAATCCAGGACTGCCTGTCTCCACAGATCCATCCCCGCACTTCCTGTCTTCTCTACTCCAGTTCTGATTTGTCAGTCTCCACATGCTCCAGACTCGCTCAGCCTGTCTCCCCAGACTCCAGTCCCGCTCTACCTGTCTCCCCATGATTCAGTCCCGCTCTGCCCGTCTCGCCAGTATCTTACCCCGCTCTACCTGTCTCCCAAGGCTCCAATCACCCTCTGTCTATCTTTCCGGCTACAGACCCCGCTCTGCATCTCTCCCCAGTACTGCACTCTCCCTTTTGCCTGTTCCCCCAGGGCTGCAGTCCCGAACTGCCTTTGTCCCCGGGCTCAAGTATTGTTCTGCCTGTCTACCCAGTCTCCAGTCCCGCATTGCCCGTCACCTCAGGGTCCTGACATGCTCTGCATCTCTCCCCAGGCTCCTTACACGCTCTGCCTGTCTACACAGTCTCCAGTCCCGCACTGCCTGCCTCCCCTGGTCTGCAGACCCGCTCTGCCTGTCTCCCTATTCTCCAGTCCCGCTCTGCCAGTATCTCAATGTTCTATTCCCGCACTGCCTGTCTCGCCCGACCCCAGTTCCGATTTCCGAGCTTCCACATACTCCAGAACCTTCAGACTGCAGTCCCGCTCTGCCTGTACCAATAGACTCCAGTCCCGCTCTGTGTGTCTCCCGAGTGTCCAGTCCCATTCTGCCGATCCCCCCAGGATAGAGTTCCGCTCTACCTGTCTCTCTAACCTCCAATCCCGGTCTGCCTGTCTCCCCAGTCTCCATCCTCTATCTCCCTGTCTCCTCCGACTCGTTCCTGTTTGCCAGTGTCCACTGGCTTCAAACACGCTCTGCCTGTCTCGCGAGACTCCAGTCCCGTTCCGTCTGTCTGCCCAGGCTCCAGTCCCGCTCTGCATGACTTCCCAGGCGCTAGTCCCGCTCTGCCTGTCTCCCAAGGCTCCAGTCCCGCTCTGCATGACTTCCCAGGCTGCAGTCCCGCTCTGCCTGTCTCCCCAGGCTACAGACCCGCTCTGCATGACTTCCCAGGCTCAGTCCCGCTCTGCCTGTCTCCCCAGGCTCCAGTCCCGCTCTGCCTGTCTCCCCAGGCTCCAGTCCCGCTCTGCCTGTCTCCCCAGGCTGCAGTCCCGCTCTGCCTGTCTCCCCAGGCTCCAGTCCCGCTCTGCCGTCACCACAGGGTCCCAACTGGCACTGCCTCTCTCCCCACTGTCCTTACACGCTCTGCTTGTCTACCCAGTCTCCAGTCCTGCTCTGCCTACCTCGCTCGTCTCCAGACCCGCATTGACGGTCTCCCTAGGCTCCAATCCAGGACTGCCTGTCTCCCCAGATACATCCCCGCTCTGCCTCACTCTCTCTACACCAGTTCCGATTGATTTGTCAGTCTCCACATGCTTCAGACCGGCTCCTCCTGTCTCCGGAGACTCCAGTCCCGCACTGCCTGTCTCCCTAGTCTCCTAATCCGCTCTACATGTCTCCCAAGGCGCCATTCCCACTGTCTATCTTTCTGGCTACAGACCCCACTCTGCATCGCTCCCCAGTACTGCACTCTCTGTTTTGCCTGTCCCGCAAGGGCTGTAGTCCCCGTACTGTCTGTCCCCCCCAGGTCTGTAGTCCCGATCTGCCTGTGTCCCCAGTCTCCAGTCCCGCATTGCTTGTCACCTCATAGTCCTGACATGCTTTGCGTCTATTCCCAGGCGCCTTTCACGGTCTTCCTGTCTACCCAGACTGCAGTCCGTCTCTGCTTGTCTCTGTAGTCTCCATACCGGCTCTGCCTGTCTCTCAAGTTTCCAGTCCCGCTCTGCCTGTCGTCCCAGGCTCCAGTCCCCCTTTGCCTGTCACCTCAGTATCCTTACATTCTTTGCCTCTCTCCACAGGCTTCGGACACGCTCTGCCCGCCTACCAAGCATCCACACCCGATCTGTCTGTCTCCCTAGTCTGCAGACTCGCTCTGACTGCCTCACAACTCTCCAGACCAGCTCTGCCAGTAACTCAAGGTTCCAGTCCCGCTCTGCCTGTCTCTCAAGGTTCCAGTCCCGCTCTGCCTGTCTCTCAAGGTTCCAGTCCCGCTCTGCCTGTCTCTCAAGGTTCCAGTACCCCTTTGCCCGTCACCTCAGTATCCTTACATTCTTTCACTCTCTTCCCAGGCTTCGGACGCGTTCTGCCCGCCTACCAAGTCTCCACACACGACCTGGCTGCCTCCCAAGTCTCCAGACCCGCTCTGCCAGTAACTCAAGGTTCCAACCCGCACTGCCTGTCTCCCCTACTCCAGTTCCGATTTGTCAGACTCGACATGCTCCAGACCCGCTCTTTTGCCTGTTCCGAAGGGGCTATAGTAGCCGCTCTGGCTGTTGCCCCAGGGCTGTAGTCCCGGTCTGCCTGTCTCCCTAGGCTCCGGTCCAGCTTTGCCGGTCATCTCAGGGTCCTCCCATGCTCTCCCTCTCTCCCCAGTCTCCTTACAGGATCAGCCCTTCTACACAGTCTCCATGTCAGGCTCTGCCTGTCTTCCTAGTCTCATGACCCGCTCTGTCAGTCTCCCCAGGCTCCAGTCCAGCTTTGCCCGTCACCTAAGGGTCCTCACATGCGCTGCCACTCTCTACGGGCGTCTTACCGGCGCTGCCTGCCCTCCGCCACAGGTGCCGCTCTGCTTGTCTCCCCACACTCCAGTGCCGCTCGGCCTGCCTCCAAGGTTGTAGCCGAGCCCTGTCTTTCCCAATAGGCGCCCGCTCCGTTCTGTCTGTCTCCCGAGACTTCAGTCCTGCTCTACCTCCCCCCCCCCCCCCCCCCCCCCCACCCCCCCCCCCCCCCCCTCCCTTCCAGGATCCAGACCCGATCTGTCTCTCTCCCTACGCTTTATTCCCGGTCTGCCTGTCTCCCCAGTCTCCATCCTCGATCTGCCTGTATTCTCCGACTCCAGTCCCTCTTTGCCAGTGTCCACATGTTTGAGACTCGGTGTGCCTGCCTCCCCAGGCTCCAGTCCCGTTCCTTCTGCCTCCCCAGGACTCCAGTCCCGCTCTGTATGACATGCGAGGCGGCAGTCCCGCTCTGCCTGCCTCCCCAGGCTCCAGTCCCGCTCTGTATGACATGCGAGGCGGCAGTCCCGCTCTGCCTGCCTCCCCAGGCTCCAGTCCCGTTCAGTCTGCCTCCACAGGCTCCAGTCCCGCTCTGTATGACATGCGAGGCGGCAGTCCCGCTCTGCCTGTCTCCCAGGACTCCAGTCCCGTTCCGTCTGCCTCCCCAGGACTCCAGTCCCGTTCCGTCTGTCTCCCCAGGCTCCAGTCCCGCTCTGTATGACATGCGAGGCGGCAGTACCGCTTTCCCTGTCTCCCAAGACTACAGTTCCGTTCCGGTTGCCTCCCCAGGCTCCAGTCCCGCTCTGTATGACATCCAAGGCGCCAGTACCGCTTTGCCCGTCACCTCGGGATCCTACCATGCTCTGCCTCTCTCCCCAGTCTCCTTCCACGCACTGCTTAGCTACGAAGTCTCCAGTCTGCCTCTGACTGTCCCTCAAGTCTCCAGATACACACTGGCTGTCCCCCGAGGCAATATTCCAGGTTTGCTTGTCTCCACATATCCATCTCCCCACTGCCTGTATCCCCTACCACAGTTCCGATTTGTCAGTCTCCACATGTTCCAGACCAGCTCTGCCTTTCCCCCCAGACACCAGTCCCGCACTGCCTGTTTCCCGAGTCTCCAATCCCGGTCTGCATGTCTCCCCAGGCTCCAGTCCAGCTCTGCCTGTTTTCAAATACTTCGAGCCCACTCTCCCTTTCTCCCAGATTCCAGTCCCGCTCTGCCTGTCTACTCAGGTTGTAGTCCCGCACTCAGTTTCTCCCCCAGCTCCACTCCCGCTCTGCCAGTCTCCCCAAGCTGCAGTCCAGCTCTGCCCATCTCCTCAGTCTTCTAACCCACTCTGTCTGTCTCCACGGCCCCACAACTGCTCTGCCATTTCTTCCAGTGCTCTAGTTCCACTCTGCCTGTTCCCCCAGTATTCAGTCCCGCTCTGCCTGTCTACCCAGGCTGTTAACACGGTCTGCCTGTATCCCATGGCTCCAGTCACGCTCTGCCTGTCTCCCCAGACTCCAGTCCCTCTCTGCTGTCTCCACAGCTTCCAGTCCCGCTCTGCTGTCTCCCCAGGTTCCACTCCCGTTCTGTCTGTCTCCCCTGGCTGCAGTCCCTCTCAGTCTGTTTTCCCAGGGCTTTAGTCACCGATCTGCCTGTCGGCCCACGTGTACAGTCTCCGTTTTCCCAGTTCCCACAGGGCTGTACTTCCTGCTCTGCCTGTCACCCTAGTGTCCAGTCCAGCTCTGCCTGTCTCCGCAGGGCTTTAGTACCCGCTCTGCCTGTCTCCCCAGTCTCTTGTCCCGTTCTGCCTGTCTCCCCAGGCTCCGTTCCCGTTCTGCCTGTCTCCTCAGAATCTGGTACCGCTCAGCCTGTCTCCGCTGACTCCAATCGCGCTCTTCCTGTATCCCGAGACTCCAATCCCTGTCTGCACGTCTACGCAGTGTCCGTCCCCGCTCTGCCTGTGTCGCAGGTCACATTCCAGTTCAGCTGCCACCCCCAGGCACCTATCTAGATCTGCCAGTATCCCCAGAGACCAGACCAGCTCTGCCAGACTCCCCATGCTCCAGGCCCGCTCTGACAATCTCCCCGACACCAGTCCCGCTTTGCCAGTCTCGCCATGCCCCAGACCCACTCTGCCTGAACTCCGAGGCTCTCGTCCCGTTCTGTCCGTCTCGCCGGGCTCCAGTTCCGCCTTGCCTGTCTCCACAGTCTCCTTGCCACGGTATGTCTGTCTCTCCAGGCGCCAGTCCCACTCTACCCGCCTCCCCATTCTCCAAAGATTCTCTGCCTGCCTCCCCAGACACCAGTCCTGCTCTGCCTGTCTCTCCAAGCTCCAGTCCCACTCTGTCTGTCTCCAGTCCCCAATCCCGGTTTGCATGTCTCTCCAGACTCCAGTCCCGTTGTTCCTGTTTCACCAGGCTCCAATCCCGCTCTGCCTTCTCCCAAAACACCAGTCCCGCTCTGCCTTCTCCCCACAGACCAGTTTCGCTGTGCCGGTTTCCCCGGCCCACAGTCCGTCTCCGTCTGTCTTCCCTGGGCTACAAACACCGCTCTGCCTCACTTCCTAGCGCTACAGTCTCTGTTTTGCCTGTTCCCCGAGGGCTGTAGTCCCCGATTTGCCCGTCTCCAAAGACTCGTAACAACATCTGTCCTTGTACCCAGGCTCCAGCACCGCTCTGCCTGTCTCCCCAGGCTCAAGAACATTACGGCCTGTCTCTCGAGGCTCCAGTCTAGCTACGCAGGTCTTCCCAGAATCCAGTGTCGCTCTGCCTGTCTTGGCAGACTCCAGCCCCGATCTACCTATCTCCTAACGCTCTAATACTTCCCTGCCCGTCTCCCCAGGCTAAAGTCCCGCTCTGCTGTCTCCTCAGTTTCCAGTCCCGCTCTGCCTGACTCCTTAGGTTCCAGTCCCGCTCTACCTAGCTCCCCAGGCTCCAAACTAGCTCTCTCTGTCTTCCAAGTCTCCAAACGTGCTCTGTCTGTATTGAGAGTCTCCAATTCCGGTCTGCATGCCTCTCCAGACTCCTGTCCCGTACTGCCGGTCATCGAAGGTTCCAGCCCCGCTCTGCCTCCCTCCCAACAGTCCAACCCCACTCTGCCTGTCTCCCCAGGTTCCAGTACCGCTCTGCCTGTCTCCCCGGGCTCAAGTACATCTCTGCCTGTCTCTCCAGGCTCCAGTCCAGCTAGGCAAGTCTTCCCAGAATCCAGTGTCGCTCTGCCTGTGTTTGCAGATTCTAACCACGATCTACCTATCTCCTAATGCTCCAGTCCTGCCCTGCCGGTGTCCCCAGCCTCCAGTCCCGCTCTGCTGTCTCCCCAGGCTCCACTCCCGCTCTACCTGTCTCCCCAGGCTGCAGTCCCGCTCCGGCAGATTCCCCAGGCTCCAGTCCCACTCTGCCTGTACCGCAGGCTACAGTCCCCGCTCTGCCTCTCGGCCAAGGGATACAGTCTCCTTTTTTCCATTTCCCACAGAGTTGCAGTTCCGCTCTCCCTGTCTCCCCAGGCTCCAGTCGCGCTGTGCCTCTCACCCAAGGCTCCAGTCCTGCTCTGCCTTCTCCCACAGACCATTCACGCTCTGCTGGTGTCCCCAGGCCCCAATCCCTCTCTGTCTGTCTTCCCTGGGCTACAAACACCGCTCTGCCTCACCTCCTGTTGCTACAGCCTCTGTTTTGCCTGTTCCCTGAGGGCTGTACTACCAGTTCTGCCCCTCTCCCCAGGCTCCTAACAACACCTGTCTGCCTCCCCATGCTCCAGTCCCGCTCTGCCTGCCTCCCGAGGCTCACATCTCGCTCTGCCTGTCTCCCCAGACTCCAGCCCAGCTCTGCATGTGCTCCCATACTCCAGTCCCGCTCTGCTCGACTTGCCGTGCTCCAGTCCTGCACCGCCTGTCTCCCCAGGCTCCTTGCCACGGTCTGTCTGTCTCCCTAGGTTCCAGTCCCGCTCTGTCTGACTCCCCAGTCTCCTTATATTCTCTATCTGTCTCCCCTGACACCAGTCCCGCTCTGCCTGTCCCCCTAGGCTCCAGTCCCACTCTGTCTGTCTCTAGTCTCCAATCGCGCTCAGTCTGTATCCCTAAGGATCCCAGGGCAGCACGGTAGCATGGTGGTTAGCATAAATGCTTCACAGCTCCAGGGTCCCAGGTTCGATACCCGGCTGGGTCACTGTCTGTGCGGAGTCTGCACGTCCTCCCCGTGTCTGCGTGGGTTTCCTCCGTGGGCTCCGGTTTCGTCCCACAGTCCAAAGATGTGCAGGTTAGGTGGATGGGCCATGCTAAATTGCCCGTAGTGTCCTAAAAAGTAATGTTGGGGGGGGGGGGTGTTGGGTTACGGGTATAGGGTGGATACGTGGGTTTGAATAGGGTGGTCATTGCTCGGCACAATATCGAGGGCCGAAGGGCCTGTTCTGTGCTGTACTGTTCTATGTTCTATGTAGTGTTCTATGTTCTAAGCTCCAAACCAGCTCTTCCTATCTTTCAAGTCTCCAATCACGCTCTGCCTGTATTCCGTGTCTCCAATCCCGATCTGCATGTCTTTCCAGACTCCAGTCCCGCTCTGCCTGTCACCCCAGGTTCCAGTCCCACTCGACCTGTTACCTCAGGCTCCAGTCCCGCTCTGCCTGTCTCCCCAGGTTCCAGTCCCACTCGACCTGTCACCGCAGGCTCCAGTCCCGCTCTGCCTGTCACCTCAGGCTGTAGTCCCGCTCTGCCTGCCTCCCCAGGCTCCAGTCCCACTCTGCCTGTCACCTCAGGCTCCAGTCCCGCTCTGCCTGTCACCCCAGGTTCCAGTCCCACTCGACCTGCCACCTCAGGCTCCAGTCCCGCTCTGCCTGTCTCCCCAGGCTCAATTACATCTGTGCCTGTCTCTTCAGCCTCCAGTCCAGCCAAGCAAGTCTTCCCAGAACCCAGTGCTGCTGTGCCTGTCTTCCCAGACCCCAGCCGCGAACTGCTTCTCTCCTCCCGCTCTGGTCCTCCCCTGCCTGTCTCCGCAGGCTCGAGCCCCAATCTGTCTGCCTCTACAGGCACCAGTCCCGCTCTACTCGCCTCCTCTGGCTCCTAACATGCTCTGCCTGTCTCCCCAGACACTAGTCTTGCTCTGCCTGTCCCCCCAGGCTCCAGTCCCGCTCTGTCTGTCTCAGTTCGTCTCAGTCTGTGTTCGCAGGGCTTCAGTCTTCGAGCTGCCTGTCGGCCCAGGTATACAGTCTCCGTTTTCCCTGTTCTCCCAGGGCTGTACTTCCCGCTCTGCCTGTCACCCTAGTCTCAAGACCCTCTCTGCCTGTCTCACCAGTTTCCAGTCCCGCACTGTCTGTCTTCCCAGGGCTACAGACCCCGCCCTGCTTTTCAGCGCAAGGCTACAGTCTCCGTTTTTTGCCTGTCTACCAGGGCTGTAGTCCTGGCTCCGCCTATCTCCCCAGGGCTTTAGTTCCCACTCTGCCTGTCTCCCCAGGTTCCAGCCCCGTTCTGTCTCTCTCCCCAACTCCATCCCCGCTATGCCTGTCGGCCCATGGCTAGAGTCACCGTTTTCCGTGTTCACGCTGGGCTGCAGTCCCTGCTCTGCCTGTCTACTCAGGTTTCAGTCCCGCACTCTGTGTCTCCCCAAGCACCACTCCCTCTCTGCCAGTCTTTCCAGGCTCCAGTCCTGCTCTGCCATTTCTTCCAATGCTCCAGTTCCACTCTGCCTGTCACCCCACGATCCAGTTCCACTCTGGCTGTATTTCCGGTGCTAGAGTCCCTGCTCTGCTTGGTCTTCCAGAGCGCCATGTCTCCGTTTTTGCCGATCCGCCAGGGCTGTAGTCCCGGCACTGCATGTCTCAACAGGGCTGTTGTTTCCGCTCTGTCTGCATCCGCAGGCTCCAGTCCAGTTCTGCCTGTCTTCCTCGGCTCCAATACCATTCTGCATTTACTCACAGTCTCCATCACCGCTCTGCATTTCTCCCCAGGCTCCAGCCACGGGTTGTCTGACTCCCCAGATACAGGTCGCAGTCTACCCGCCTATCCTGTCACCTGACGTTCGCTGTCTGCCTCCCCAGACACCAGTCCCGCTCTGTCTGTCTCCTTAGTCTCCAATCGCACTCTGCCTGTTACCCGAGTCTCCATACCGGTCTGCATGTCTCCCCAGGCTCCAGTCCAGCTCTGCCTGTTTGCAAAGACTCCGATCCCACTCTCCCTGTCTCCCCAGATTCCAGTCCCGCTCTGCCTGTCTACTTAGGTTCCAGTCCCGCACTCAGTGTCTCCCCCAGCTCCACTCCCACTCTGCAAGTCTCCCCAAGCTTCAGTCCAGCTCTGCCCATCTCCTCAGTCTTCTAACCCACGATGCCTGTCTCCCCGGCCCTACAACTGCTCTGCCATTTCTTCCAATGCTCTAGTTCCACTCTGCCTGTTCCCCCAGTATTCAGACTCGCTCTGCCTGTCTACCCAAGCTGTTTACTCGCTCTGCCTGTATCCCATGGCTCCAGTCACGTTCAGCATGTCTCCCCAGGCTCCAGAACCGCTCTGCCTGTCTCCCCAGGCTCAATTACATTTCTGCCTGTCTCTTCAGCCTCCAGTCCAGCTTGGCAAGTCTACCAAGAAGCCTGTTATGCTGTGCCTGTCTTCCCAGACCCCAGCCCGGAACTGCTTCTCTCCTAACGCTCCAGTTCTCCCCTGCCTGCTTCCGCAGGCACCAGCACCAGTCTGTCTGCCACCACAGGCACCAATCCCGCTCTTCCCGCCTCCTCTGGCTCCTGACATGCTCTGCCTGTCTCCCCAGACACTAGTCCCGCTCTGCCTGCCTCCCCAGACTCCAGTCCCGCTCTGCTGCCTACACAGTTTCCAGTCCCGCTCTGCTGTCTCCCCGGACTCCAGTCCCGCTCTGCTGTCTCCCCAGGCTCCAGTCCCGCTCTGCTGTCTCCACAGTTTCCAGTCCCGCTCTGCTGTCTCCCCGGACTCCAGTCCCGCTCTGCTGCCTCCACAGTTTCCAGTCCCGCTCTGCTGTCTCCCCGGACTCCAGTCCCGCTCTGCTGTCTCCCCAGGCTCCAGTCCCGCTCTGCTGTCTCCACAGTTTCCAGTCCCGCTCTGCTGTCTCCCCAGGCTGCAGTCCCGCTCTGCTGTCTCCACAGTTTCCAGACCCGCTCTGCTGTCTCCACAGTTTCCAGTCCCGCTCAGCTGTCTCCCCAGGCTGCCTTCCTTCTCAGTCTGTGTTCCTCGGGTTTCAGTCCCCGATCTGCCTGTCGGCCCAGGTGTAGTCTCCGTTTTCCCTGTTCCCACAGGGCTGTACTTCCCTCTCTGCCTATCACCCTAGTCTCCAGTCCCGCTCTGCCTGTCTTGCCAGGGCTACAGTCTCCGTTTTTGCCTGTCTCCGCAGGGCTTTAGTACCCGCTCTGCCTGTCTCCCCAGACTCGAATCGCGCTCTTCCTGTATCCCGAGACTCCAATCCCGGTCTGCAGGTCTACCCAGTTTCTGTCCCCGCGCTGCCTTTGTCGCAGGCTACATTCCAGTTCAGCTGCCTCCCCCAGGCACCTATCTAGATCTGCCTGTCTCCCCAGGGACCAGTCCAGCTCTGCCAGACTCCCCAGGGACCAGTCCAGCTCTGCCAGTCTTGCCATGCTCCAGACCCGCTCTGCGTGAATCCCGAGTCTCTCGTCCAGTTCTGACTGTCTCCCCAGGCTCCAGTCCCGCCTTGCCTGTCTCTCCAGCCTCCTTGCCACGGTCCGTCTGTCTCCCCAGGCACCAGTCCCACTCTGTCTGTCTCCAGTCCCCAATCCCGGTCTGCATGTCTCTCCAGACTCCAGTCCCGTTGTTCCTGTCACCCCAGGTTCCATTGCCGGTCTGCGTGTCTCCCCAGACTCCAGTCCCGCTCTGCGTTCTCCCCACAGACCAGTTTCGCTGTGCCGGTTTCCCCGGGCCCCAGTCCGTCTCTGACTCTCTTCCCTGGGCTACAAACACCTCTCTGCCTCACTTCCTAGCGCTACAGTCTCTGTTTTGCCTGTTCCCCGAGGGCTGTAGTCCCCGATTTGCCCGTCTCCCAAGGCTCGTAACAACATCTGTCCTTGTTCCCAGGCTCCAGTACCGCTCTGCCTGTCTCCCCAGGCTCAAGAACATTACGGCCTGTCTCTCGAGGCTCCAGTCTAGCTACGCAAGTCTTCCCAGAATCCAGTGTCGCTCTGCCTGTTTTGGCAGACTCCAGCCCCGATCTACCTATCTCCGAACGCTCGTGTCCTGCCCTGCCTGTGTCCCCAGGCTCAAATCCCGGTCTGTCTGTCTCCCCTGGTTCCAGTCCTGCTCTGCTATCTCTCAAAGCTCCAGTCCTGCTCTGCTGTCTCCCAAAGTTCCAGTCCCGCTCTGCTCTCTCCCAAAGATCCAGTCCCGCTCTGCCTGACTCCCCAGGCTCCAGTCCTGCTCTGTCGGTGTTCCCAGGGCTAGAGGTCCCGCTCTGCCTGTTGCCCCAGAGCTCCAATCTCCGATTTTGCCTGATTCCCCAGGGTTGTCGTCCCGGCACTGCCTGTCTCACCTGGGATGTAGTTCCCGTTCTTTCCGTCTCCCCAGGCTCCAGCCGCGGTCTGTCTGTCTGCCCAAGTCCCAGCCCCACTCTTCCCGCCTCCCTAGTCTCCGAAGATTCTCTGCCTGTCTCCCTAGAGACCAGTCCAGCTCTGCATGTCTCCCCAGGCACCAGTGCCGCTCTGTCTGTCTCGTTATTCACCGATTGCGCTCTGCCTGTTTCCCTAGACTCCAATCCAGGTCTGCATGTCTCTCCGGTCGCTAATCCCGTTCTGCCTGTGACCCCAGGTTCCAGTCCCGCTCTGCCTGCCACCCCAGAGTCCAGTCCCACTCTGCCTGCCACCCCAGAGTCCAGTCACACTCTGCCTGTCTCCCCGGGCTCAATTACATCTCTGCCTGTCTCTCCAGGCTCCAGTCCAGCTAGGCAAGTCGTCCCAGAATCCAGTGTCGCTCTGCCTATCGTCGCAGATTCCAGCCCCGATCCACCTATCTCCAAACGCTCCAATCCTGCCCTGCCCGTCTCCCCAGGCTAAAGTCCCACTCTGCTGTCTCCCCAGGTTCCAGTCCCGCTCTGCCTGACTCCCCAGGTTCCAGTCCCGCTCGGCCTGGCTCCCCAGGCTCCAAACCAGCTCTGTCTGTATTGAGAGTCTCCAATCCCGGTCTCCATGTCTCTCCAGACTCCTGTCCCGTACTGCCGGACACCCAATATTCCAGTCCCGCTCTGCCTCACTCCCCAGAGTCCAATCCCACTCTGCCTGTCTCCCCAGGTTCCAGTACCGCTCTGCCTGTCTCCCCAGGCTTAAGTACATCTCTGCCTGTCTCTCCAGGCTCCAGTCCAGCTCGGCAAGTCTTCCCAGAATCCAGTGTCGCTCTGCCTGTCTTTGCAGACTCCAGCCACGATTTACCTATCTCCTAACGCTCCAGTCCAGCCCTGCCGGTCTCCCCAGGCTCCAGTCCCACTCTGCCTGTGCCGCAGGCTACAGTCCCCGCTCTGCCTCTCGGCCCAGGGATACCGTCTCCGTTTTTCCTTTTCCCACAGAGTTGCAGTCCCGTTCTGCTGTCTCCCCAGGCTCCACTGCCGCTCTACCTGTCTCCCCAGGCTGCAGTCCCGCTCCGGCAGACTCCCCAGGCTCCAGTCCCACTCTGCCTGTACCGCAGGCTACAGTCCCCGCTCTGCCTCTCGGCCAAGGGATACAGTCTCCGTTGTTCCTTTTCCCACAGAGTTGCAGTCCCGCTCTGCCTGTCTTCCCTGGGGTACGAACACCGCTCTGCCTCACTTCCTGGTGCTACAGCCTCTGTTTTGCCTGTTCCCTGTGTGCTGTAGTACCCGCTCTGCCCGTCTCCCCAGGCTCTTAACAACACCTGCCTGTCTCCCCAGGCACCAGTCCCGCTCTGCATGTGGTCCCATACTCCAGTCCCGCTATGCTCGACTTCCGGGCTCCAGTCCTTCCCCGCCTGTCTCCCCAGACACCAGTCCCGCCCTGCCTGTCTCCCCAGGTTCCAGTCCCACTCTGTGTGTCTCTTCAGTCTCCAATAGCGCTATATCTGTATCCCTAAGCTCCAAACCAGCTCTTCCTATCTTTCAAGTCTCCAATCGCGCTTTGCCTGTAGTCCGAGTCTCCAATTCCGATCTGCATGTCTTTCCAGACTCCAGTCCCGCTCTGTCTGTCTCCCCAGGTTCCTACCCCGTTATGCCTGTCACCACAGTCTCCAATCCCACTCTGCCTGTCTTCTCAGGCTCCAGTACCGCTCTGCCTGTCTCCCAGGCTCAAGTACATAAGAACTTAAGAACTAGGAGCAGGATTAGGCCATCTCTCTACTCGAGCCTGCTCCACCATTCAATGAGATCATGGCTGATCTTTTGTGGACTAAGCTCCACTTTCCCTCCCGAAACATCACAACCCTTAATCCCTTTATTCATCAAAAAACAATCCATCTTTACCTTAAAATATTGAATGAAGGAGCCTCAACTGCTTCACCTGGCAAGGAATTCCATAGATTCACAACCCTTTGGGTGAAGAATTTCCTCCTCAACCCAGTCCTAAATCAACTTCCCCTTATTTTGAGGCTATGCTTTCAACCACAAGTGGAAACAACCTGCCCGCATCTATCCTATCTATTCCCTTCATAATTTTATATTTTTCTGTAAAATCCTCCCTCATCCTTCGAAATTCCAACGAGTACAGTCCCAGTCTGCTCAACCTCTCCTCGTAACCCAACCCCTTCAGCTATGGGATTAACCTAGTGAATCTCCTCTGCACACCCTCCAGTGCCAGAACGTCCTTTCTCAAGTGAGGAGACCAAAACTGAACACAATACTCCAGTTGTGGCCTCACTAACACCTTATACAATTGCAGCATAACCTCCCTAGTCTTAAACTCCATCCCTCTAGCAATGAAGGACAAATTCCCATTCGAAATAAAATGAAATTAAAATCGCTTATTGTCACGAGGAGGCTTCAAATGAAGTTACTGTGAAAAGCCCCTAGTCGCCACATTCCGGCGCCTGTTCGGGAAGGCTGTTACGAGAATCGAACCGTGCTACTGGCCTGCTTGATCTGCTTTCAAAGCCAGCGAGTTAGCCCTGTGCTAAACAGCTCCATTCGCCTTCTTAATCACCTGTTGCACCTTTAAACCAACTTTCTGTGACTCATGCACTAGCACACCCAGGTCTCTCTGCACAACAACATGCTTTAATATTTTATCATTTAAATAATAATCCCGTTTGCTGTTATTCCTACCATAATGGATCACCTCACATTTGTCAACATTGTATTCCATCTGCCAGACCCTAGCCCATTCACTTAACCTATCCAAATCCATCTGCAGACTTCCAGTATCCTCTGCACTTCTCGCTTTACCACTCATCTTAGTGTCATCTGCAAACTTGGACACATTGCCCTTGGTCCCCAACTGCAAATCATCTATGTAAATGGTGAACAATTGTGGGCCCAACACGGATCCCTGAGGGACACGACTAGCTACTGATTGCAAACCAGAGAAACACCCATTAATCCCCACACTTTGCTTTCAATTAATTAACCAATCCTCTATCCATGCTACTACATTACCCTTAATGCCATGCATCTTTATCTTGTGCAGCAACCTTTTGTGTTGCACCTTGTCAAAGTCGCTCTCGAAATCCAGATACACCACATCCATTGGCTCCCCTTATCTATTGCACTGGTAATGTCCTCAATAAATTCCACTCAATTAGTTAGGCATGACCTACCCTTTATGATCTCATGCTGCATCTGCCCAATTGGACAATTTCTATCTAGATGCCTCGCTATTTCTTCCTTGATGATTGATACCAGCATGTTCCCTACTACCGAAGTTAAGCTCACAGACCTATAATTTCCCGATCTCTGCCTGCCTTCTTTTTTAAACAGTGGTGTCACGTTTGCTAATTTCCAATCCACCTGGACCACCCCAGAGCCTAGTGAATTTCGGTAAATTATCACTAGTGCATCTGCAATTTCCCTAGCCATCTCTTTTAGCACTCTGGGATGCATTCCATCAGGGCCAGGAGACTTGTCTACCTTTAGCCCCATTAGCTTGCCCATCACTACCTCCTTAGCGATAACAATCCTCTCAAGGTCCTCACCTGCCATAGCCTCATTTCTATCATTTACTGGCATGTTATTTGTGTCTTCCACTGTGAAGACCGACCCAAAAAACCTATTCAGTTCCTCATCCATTTCCTCATCTCCCATTCGTAAAATTCCCTTCTCATCCTCCAAAGGACCAATATTTACCTTAGTCACTTTTTTTTGTTCTATATATTTGTAGAAACGTTTACTGTCTGTTTTTATATTCTGAGCAGGTTTACTCTCATACTCTATCTTACTCTTTTTTATTGTTTTTTTTAGTAGCTTTCTGTTGCCCCCTAAACATTTCCCAGTCCTCTAGTCTCCCACCAATCTTTGCCACTTTGTATGCTTTTTCCTTCAATTTGATACACTCCCTTATTTCCTTCGATATCCATGGTAGATTTCCCCTCTTCCGACCGTCCTTTCTTTTTGTTGGTATAAACCTTTGATGAGCACTGTGTAAAATCGCTTGGAAGGTTCTCCACTGATCCTCAACTGTTCCACCGTAACGTCTTTGCTCGCAGTCTACCTTAGCTAGTTCTTCTCTCATCCCATTGTAATCTCCTTTGTTTAAACACAAAACGCTAGCATTTGATTTTACCTTCTCACCCTCCATCTGTATTTTAAATTCCACCATATTGTGATCGCTCCTTCCGAGAGGACCCCGAACTATGATCTCATGAATCAATCCTGTCTCATTACACAGGGCAAGATCTAGGACCACTTGTTCAATCATAAGTTCCATTACATACTGTTCTAGAAAACTATTGCGGATACATTCGATAAACTCCTCCTCAAGGTTGCCTTGACCGACCTGGTTAAACCAATCGACATGTAGTTTAAAATCCTCCATGTTAACTGCTGTTCCATTTCTACATGCATCAGTTATTTCTTTGTTTATTGCCTGCCCAACCATAACGTTACTATTTGGCGGCCGATAGACTACTCCTATTAGTGACTTTTTCGCCTTACTATTCCTGATTTCCACCCAAATGAATTCAACCTTATCCTCCATAGCACCAATGTCATCCCTTACTATTGCCCGGATGTCATCCTTAAATAACAGAGCTACACCACCTCCCTTACCACCCTCTCTATCCTTCCGAATAGTTTGATACCCTCGGATATTTAACTCCCAGTCTTCACCATCCTTTAACCATGTTTCAGTAATGGCCACTAAATCATAGTCATTCACGATGATTTGCGCCATCAACTCATTTACTTTATTCCGAATGCCAAGAGCATTCAGGTAAAGTGCACTTATGTTGGGTTTTTTTTACCTCTGTTTTGAATCTTAACATCTCCAGTTTTATTCCTTGTAGTATTACTGGGCCTATTCACTGAGCTCCGCTCAGTCACTGTACCTTGCACTGTCGCCCTTTTTGAATTTTGACTATGTCTTCTCTGTCTTGCACTTCCATCCCTTACTTCCTTTTGCTTCTGTCCCTGTTTTACTACCTTCCAACTTCCAGCATTGGTTCCCATCCCCCTGCCACATTAGTTTAAACCCTCCCCAACAGCTCTAGCAAACACCACCCCTAGGACATCGGTTCCAGTCCTGCCCAGGTGCAGACCGTCCGGTTTGTACAGGTCCGACCTCCCCCAGAACCGGTCCCAATGCCCCAAGAATTTGAATCCCTCCCTCTTGCACCATCTCTCGAGCCACGCATTCATCCTATCTATCCTGAAGTTCCTACTCTGACTAGCTCGTGGCACTGGTCGCAATCCTGAGATTACTACCTCTGAGGTCCGACTTTTTAGCTTATCTCCTAACTTCCTGAATTCAGCTTGTAGGACCTTATCCCGTGTTTTACCTATATCGTTGGTGCCCATGTGCACCACGACAGCTGGCTGTTGACCCCCCCCCCCCCCCCGCCTCCGCCCCCCCCCCCCAGAATGTCCTGCAGCCGCTCCGAGACATCCCTGACCCTTGCACCTGGGAGGCAACATACCATCCTAGAGTCCCGATTGCGTCCACAGAACCGCCTGTCTATTCCCCTCACGATCGAGTCCCCTATCACTATAGTCCTGCCATTTTACTTCCTGCCCTGCTGTGCAGCAGAGCCAGCCACGGTGCCATGAACCTGGCTGCTGCTGCATTCTCCTGGTGAGCCATCTCCCTCAAAGTATCCAAAGCGGTATATCTGTTTTGCAGGGAGATGACCGCAGGGGTCACCTGCACTGCCTTCCTTCTCTTGCTCTGTCTTTTGGTCACCCATTTTCTATCTCCCTCAGTAACTTTTACCTGTGGTGCTACCAACTCGCTAAATGTGCTATTCACGACTGCCTCAGCATCGCAGACACTCCAATGTGAGTCCATCCGCAGCTCCAGAGCCGTCAAGCGGTCTAACAGGAGCTGCAACTGAACACACTTCTTGCACATGAAAGAGCCAGGGACAGTGGGCGTGGCCCTGAGCTCCCACGTCGCACACGAGGAGCATGACACGGGTCTGGGATCTCCTGCCATGTTTTAAACCTCAGGTAAACTTATACAACTACAATTTCAAAAAACGAAAGAATAATAAATAAATTGGACAATGAAAAGAAAAACTACTTACCAGTCACTTACGAGGGTTAAAAAGCACCTCCTGCCCACGCAGCTTCGAATTCCCAAACTCACTCTTGGTTGTGCATCACTCTGGCTGTGTCTTCTCTGGCTCACTGGGAGAACTCACCCAGGGTCTCAGATGCTCTCTGGTTCTCTCCCTGCAGATTAAAAATTACAGGCCAGAAGGAAGAGAGAAAACAAAACAGTATAGAAAAAGCACCTTCTCCCACTCTGCACCGAATTACCTCACTGCACCAAATGACCAAGTTGCAATTCCCACTCTGAATATGCGTCACTCCGGCTGTGTCTTCTCTGCATGTCTCTCCAGGATCCAGTCCAGCTAGGCAAGTCTTCCCAGAATCCAGGGTCACTATGCCTGTCTTCGCAGACTCCAGGCCCGAACTACCTATCTCCTCACGCTCGTGTCCAGGGGCTGGTTTAGCACACAGGGCTAAATCGCTGGCTGTTAATGCAGACCAAGGCAGGCCAGCAGCACGGTCAACTCCCGTACCAGCCTCCCCGAATAGGCGCCGGAATGTGACGACTAGGGGCTTTTCACAGTAATGACATTGAAGCCTACACGTGACAATATGCGATTTTCATTTCGTTTAATTTCATTTCAGTCCTGCCCTGCCTGCCTCCCCAGGTTCCAGTCCCGCTCTGCCTGTCACCCTAGGTTCCAGTCCCGCTCTGCCTGTCACCCCAGGTTCCAGTCCCGCTCTGCCTGTCACCCGAGGTTCCAGTCCCGCTCTGCCTGTCACCCCAGGTTCCAGTCCCGCTCTGTCTGTCTCTGTCTCTCCAGACTGCAGTCCCTCTCAGTCTATGTTCCAGGGCTTCAGTCCTCGATCTGCCTGTCGGCCCAGGTATACAGTCTCCCTTTTACCCTGTTCCCCCAGGGCTGTACCTCCCGCTCTGCCTGTTTCCCTAGTCTCCAGACCCTCTCTGCCTGTCCACCAGTTTCCAGTCCCGCTCTGTCTGTCTTCACAGGGCTACAGTCCCCGAGCTGCCTTTCCCCGCAGGGCCGTAGTTACCGCACTGCTTGTCCTCCCAGCCTCCAGTCCCCCTCCCCCTGTCTCCCCAGGCACAAGCCCAGCACTGCCAGTCTACCCAGGCTCCAGTCCCGCTCTCCCCGTCTCCCGAGGCTCCGAACCTGCTGTGCCTGACTCCCCAGGCCCCTAAAACGCTCTGCCTGAGTTGCCAGTCTCCAGTCCCACTGTTCCTGTCTCCCAAGGTTCCAGTCCCGCTATTCCCGTCTCCCAAGGCTCTAGTCCAGCTCTTTCTGTCTTCCCAGGCTCCTATCCCGCTCCGCCTGTCTCCCCAGGCTTTGCCTGTCTTTGCAGACTACAGTCCTGCTCTGCCCGTCTCCCCAGACTCCACTCTTGCTCTGACTGCCTCCTCATGTTTCTGTCCCGCTTTGCCTGTCTCCCGTGTCTCCAGTCCTACTCTGCCTGTCCCCTCAGGCTCCAGTCCCGGGCTGTCTATATTCCCAGGCTACAGAACCCGCTCTGCATCTCTCTCCAGTACTGCAGTCTCTGTTTTGTCTGATCCGCAATGTCTGTAGTCCGCTCTTTGCCTGTTATTCCAGGGCTGTAGTCCCGCTATGCCTGTCTCCCCAGGCTCCACTCCCGCTTTGCCTGTCTACACATGCTCCAGTCCCGCTCTGCCCGTCTCCCCAGCCTCCAGTCCCGCTTTGCCCGTCATCTCAGGGTCCGAACATGCTGTGCCTCTCTTCCCACTCTCCTTACACGCTCTGTCTGTCGCCCCAGTCTCCAGTCCCGCTCTGCCTGTCGCCCCAGTCTCCAGACTTGCTCTGACCGTCTCCCAAGTTTCCAGACTCGCTCTGCCTGTCTTCCTAGTCCCCACTCTCGCTCCGCCTGTCTCCCCAGGCTCCATTCCCGCTCTGTCTGTCTCCAGAGTCTCCAGTGGCGTTCTGCCTGTATTCCGAAGCCCGAATCCCGGTCTGCCTGTCTCCCCAGGTTTCAGTCCCCCTCTGACCGTCTCCACATGCTGCTAACACGCTCTGCCTGTCACACTAAGCACCAGTCCAGCTCTAAGCGTCTCTCCAGGATCCAGTCCCGCTCTCCCTGACTCTCCAGGCTCCAGTCCCGCTGTGTCTATGTGCCCAGTCTTTTATCGCGCTCTGCCTGTCTCCACAGGCTCCACTCACACTCACCTGTCTCCCCAGGCTCCAGTCCCGCTCTGCCTGCCTCCCCAGGATTCAGTCCTGCTCTGCCTGCCTCCCCCGCACGCTCCAGCGCCACTCTCCCTGCCGCCCCAGACAGCAATGCCCCTCGGCGTGTCTCCCAGGGTCAAGACCCGCTCTGCCTGTCTCTCAAAGTCCTAGTCACGCACTATCTGACCCAATACGTTCCCAGTATCGCTCTGTCTGTCTCCCGAGTCTCCATTCCTAGTCAGCCTGTCTCCCCAATCTGAAGTCCCGCTCTGTCTGTCTCCGCAGGCTCCAGCCCAGCTATGTCTGTCTCCCCATGCTCCAGTCCTGCTCTGTCTGTCTCCCCACACTCTAGTCCCTCTCTGCCTGTCTCCCCAGTCTATATCGCCCTCTGCCTGTGTCCCCAGACTCCATCCCCGCTCTGCCTGACTCTCGAGTCTCCAATCGCGCTCTGCCTGTACCGCGAGGCTCCAATCCCGGTCCGCCTGACTCCCCAGGTTCTAGTCCCCCTCTGACCGTCTCCCCAGGCTGCTGATACGCTCTGCATGTCCCTGCACGCTCCATTCACCCTCAGTTTGTGTTCCGAGGGCGACAGTCACCCCTCTGCCTGAATGCCCAGGGATACAGTCTCCGTTTTGCCTGTTTCTCTAGTGCTGTAGTCAACATACTGTCTGTCTCCCCAGACTCCAGTCCGGCTCTCTCAGTCTCCCCATGCTGCAGTCCCGTTCTGCCTGACTCTCTAGGCTCCTGTCCCGCTGTGCCTATCTGCCCTGTCTCTCATCGCGCTCTGCCTTTCTCCCCAGGCTCCTATCAGGCTCCGCCTGTCACCCCAGGCTCCAGCCCCGCTCTGCCTGCGTCGCTGGCAAAAGTCCCACTCGCCCTGCCTGCGCAGAGACCAGTGCCGTTCGGCTTGTCTCCCCAGGCTCAAGACCTGCTCTGCCTGTCTCCCAAAGTTTTTGTCACGCTCTATCTGACCCAATGCGCTCTAGTACCGCTCTGTCTGTCTCCCGCTTCTCCATTCCTAGTCTGCCTGTCCTCCTCGACTCCAGTCCCGCTTTGTAAGTCTCCCCATGCTCCTGGTGCGCTCTGTCTGTCTCCCCAGTCTCCAGTCCCGCTCTGCCTGTCTCTGCAGCCTCCAGTCCCACTCTGCCTGTCTCCCCTGTCTCCAGTCCCACTCTGCTTGTCTCCCCAGTCTCCAGTCCCGCTCTGCCTGTCTCTGCAGCCTCCAGTCCCACTCTGCCTGTCTCCCCTGTCTCCAGTCCCACTCTGCCTGTCTCCCCTGTCTCCAGTCCCACTCTGTCTGTCTCCCCAGTCTCCAGTCCCGCTCTGCCTGTCTCTGCAGCCTCCAGTCCCACTCTGCCTGTCTCCCCAGGCTACAGTCCCACTCTGCCTGTCTCCCCTGTCTCCAGTCCCACTCTGCCTGTCTCCCCAGGCTACAGTCCCACTCTGCCTGTCTCCCCTGTCTCCAGTCCCGCTCTGTCTGTCTCCCCAGTCTCCAGTCCCGCTCTGCCTGTCTCTGCAGCCTCCAGTCCCGCTCTGCCTATCTCCCCTGTCTCCAGTCCCGCTCTGCCTGTCTCCCCTGTCTCCAGTCCCGCTCTGCCTGTCTCCCCATGATCCAGTCCCACATTTCTGTTTCCCGAGTCTCCATTCCCGCTCTGCCTGTCCCCTGTTGTTGAAAACTCACCACGATTCTTAGAATTCCCCCTATACCAAAAAGGGACGACATTCTAAATGGTGAACAGGGATTCTCACTCCCTGACTCCGATGCAGGCTTCTGTGGGTGCTATTCAGGTCAAACTACATTTTCAAGTTATTCCCCGGTATAACCCATACCTTCACCGAAGATTTCATCTACTTACCACTTAGTAGCATCGATCCTGGTTCCCGCATTGCTAAGTAAGTAAAGTAGACGTATGAATAACCACTGTTTCAGGTTAAATTAAGTTATTTTATCATTATATTTTTTTCTTTTAAAAGCTGCAATCACTTAATTTACATAAAGGTAAAACGATCTTGCTTCTGGATCCTTCTGGTTGGTTGAAGGGACCTTCAGGCACAACTTGAAAATCAATATTCTTTAAAGTCTGGTCTTCTTGAGATGTATTCGCTGGTTAGCTCGGTTGCTATGTCTTGTCGATCCCATGTACTGACCTATAAGAGCTGGCTCTGCTAGCTATCTCTCAGCTGACTCTGACTCCTCTTTAAATAAATTCTGGTCTTCCTTAGATATATTAGGTGTTTTAGCTCGGCTGCTATGTCTTGTCTTTCCCATGACCGAGCTGGCTGTAAGCTGACTCTGCTTCTCTTGTTCCTTCTCGCCTTCTCTCTGAGACCTGGTTCTGGTTCTGCTAGTTCCTTCTCTGGTCTCTTGGTTTATATTATCTTTCTAACAGTTATTAACTTTTTGAGACCTTATTGCAATTTAACTATTCTTTCACTTTGATTGTAAAAAGTATCTTTGATCTAAACATTCCAATAGGGGCTGGTTTAGCTCACTCAGCTAAATCGCTGTCATTTAAAGCAGACCCAGCAGGCCAGCAGCACAGTTTGATTCCCGTACCAGCCTCCCCGGACAGGCGCCGGAATGTGGCGACTAGGGGCTTTTCACAGTAACTTCATTGAAGTCTACTCGTGACAATAAGCGATTTTCATTTCATAATACAACTAAGTATTCATTTTGACATGACCTCACCTCTCAGGTCCCTCATTACATTGTTTCCTTTGTGATGTTCGAAGTTCCTTTGTGGTATTCAAAAATGCTTGGATTTCAATAGAGGTGTTACTTTTTATTCCTGTCATTTCTATAGCTTCATTTTCCAATTATGCCCCAGCTTTTATTTTGACTTTGATTTTGGCTCTAAATTATGTTTCTCGTAGACTGATAGTCTCCAGTTTTCTTTGATTTACTTAGTATTAGCAGCATTTCAGACCTAGAATTGTCACCAAATTTAACTGAAACTCATCCTTTCCTTTCCAGCTGTTTACTAAGATAGTTAATTTCAATGAAGGTGTGAAACATTGCTTTTAGCGTAATGCCAAAAATCCACTTGGTTGTAACTTGAAAGGTTTACAATTATCACTTAGCTCAACTGAAAGTCTCGTCCATGCATTTTCAGATGCTTACTAAGATAGTTACTTTCAATGAATGTGTGAACCATCACTTTTAGCTTCATACAAAAACCCTGTGTGTTTGTTTGGGAGACGATACCAGCATTTTATAATCCTGCTCTTTGCAGCTGCTATTAACCCTTCGTGGGATATTTCGCTGAATCCTCTCATGTTTATCTCAGACCTGGTATTGCCAGACTTCCATGTTTCAAATGACAAATCTTTCCATATGTTTAATAACACCCCCCAGGCTCCAGTCCCTCCCTGCCTGTCTGCATCTTCGCTCTGCCTGCCGCCCCCAACTCCAGTCCCGATTTGCCAGTCTCCTCATGCTCCAGTCCCGTTCCGTCTGTGTCACCAGCCTCCAGTCCCGCTCTGGCTGTTTTCCCAGACTTCAGTCCCGCTCTGCCCGTCTCCCCAGGCTCCACTCCTGCTCTGCCTGCCTCCGTTGGCTCCAGTCCTGCCCTGCCTGTCTCCCAAAGCTCTAGTGTCGCTCTGGCTGGCTCCCAAGGCTCTAGCCCAGATCTGTCTGTTTTACCAGGCTCCAGTGCCCGTCTATCAAGGCCCCAAACCGGCTCTGCCTGTCTGCCCAGTCGCACGTCACGCTCTGCCTGTCTTCCCAGACTTCAGTCCCGCTCTGCCCGTCTCCTCTAGCGCCACTCCTGCTCTGACTTCCTCCTCAGGCTCCAGTCCCACTTTGTCTGTGTCCCGAGTCTCCAATCCTGCTCTGCCTGTCCCCTCAGGCTGCAGTCCCGCTCTGCCTGACTCCCTGGTCTCCAACATCGCTCTGTCCGTCTCTCCAGACTCCAGACTTGTTCCATCTGTCTGCCCAGCCTCCAGTTCCGCTCCGCCTGTAATCGCAGAATTCAGTCCCGATCTGACCGTCTCACAAGGCTCCATTCCTGCTCTGCCTGTCTCAGCAGGCTACAGTCCCGCTCTGCCTGTCTCCAAAGGCTCTAGTCCAGCTCTTTCTGTCTTCCCGGGCTTCAGTCACGATCTGCCCGTCTCTCCAGGTCCCGAGCCCGCTCTGCCTGTCTCTCCAGGCTCAGGCCCCTCTCTGACTGTCTTCCCAGACTTCAGTCCCGCTCTACCCGTCTCCCCAAGCGCCAATCCTGCTCTGACTGCCTCCCCACGCTTCACTCCCGTTCTGTCTTGCCTTTGCGGGCGATAGACCCCGCTCTGTATCTCTCCCCAGTATTGCAGTCTCTGTTTTGCCTGTTCCGCAAGGAGCTCCGGAGCCATGAGGTCATGTTGCAGTTGTACAAAACTCTAGTACGGCCGCATTTGGAGTATTGCGTAGAGTTCTTGTCGCCTCATTATGGGAAGGATGTGGAAGCTTTGGAACGGGTGCAGAGGAGATTTACAAGGATGTTGCCTGGTATGGAGGGAAAATCTTATGAGGAAAGGCTGATGGACTTGAGGTTGTTTTCGTTAGAGAGAAGAAGGTTAAGAGGTGACTTAATAGAGGCATACAAAATGATCAAAGGGTTAGATAGGCTGGACAGTGAGAGCCTTCTCCCGCGGATGGAGGTGGCTAGCACGAGGGGACATAGCCTTAAATTGAGGGTTAATAGATATAGGACAGAGGTCAGAGGTGGGTTTTTTACGCAAAGGGTGGTGAGGCCGTGGAATGCCCTACCTGCAACAGTAGTGCACTCGCCAACATTGAGGGCATTTAAAAGTTTATTGGATAAGCATATGGATGATAATGGCATAGTGTAGGTTAGATGGCCTTTAGTTTTTGACTTCCCATGTCGGTGCAACATCGAGGGCCGAAGGGCCTGTACTGCGCTGTATCGTTCTATGTTCTGTGTTCTATGTCTGTAGTCCCCTCTCTGCCTGTTGCCCCATGGCTGTAGACCCGCTATGCATACCTCCCCAGGCTCCAGTCCCGCTCTGCCTGTCTCCACAGGCTCCAATCCCACTTGGCCTGCCTCCCTTGACACCAGTGCCGCTCTGTCTGTCTCCCCAGGCTCCAGTCCCGCTCTGGCTGTCTCACAAGTTTATAGTCACGCTCTGTCTGTCCCAATAGTCTCCAGTCCCGCTTTGCGTGTCCCCCCAGGATCCAGTCCCGCTCTGCCAGTCCCGCTAGGCTCCAGTCCCGCTCTGCATGTCTCCCTCTACACCAATCCCGGTCTGCTTTTCGCCCCAGTCTCTATCCTTGATCTGCCTGTCTCCTCCGACTGCAGTCCCGCTTTGTCAGTTTCCACATGCTCCAAAGGTGCCCTGCCTGTCTCCCCAGGCTCCAGTCCCGCTCTGGCTGTCTCACAAGTTTATAGTCACGCTCTGTCTGTCCCAATAGTCTCCAGTCCCGCTTTGAGTGTCCCCCCAGGATCCAGTCCTGCTCTGCCAGTCCCGCTAGGCTCCAGGACCGCTCTGCATGTCTCCCTCTACTCCAATCCCGGTCTGCTTGTCGCCCCAGTCTCTATCCTTGATCTGCCTGTCTCCTCCGACAGCAGTCCCGCTTTGTCAGTTTCCACATGCTCCAAAGGTGCTCTGCCTGTCTCCCGAGACTCCCGTCCCGTTCCGTCTGTCTCCCCGGGCTCCAATTCCGCTCTGCATTTCTTCCTAGGCAACAATTTCGCTCTGCCTGTCCCCCCAGGCTCCGTTCCCACTCTGTCTGTCTTCCCAGGGATACAGTCCCCATTCCGCCAATCTCCCCAGGCTGGAGTTCCGCTCTGCGGGTATCCCGAGGCTTCAGACCCAAGGTTCCAGTCACGATCTGCCAGTCCCAATAAGTTCAGACCCTCTCTGTCATTCTCCGGAGTCCCCAGTCCCGCTCTACCTGTCTCCTCCGGCTCCAGTCCCGCTCTGTCTATCTCCCCATATCCAATCTGTCTCTACCTGTCTCCCCAGGCTCCAGTCCCGCTCTTCATGTCTGCGCCATCTTGAGTCCCTCTTTGCCTGCCTCGACATGCTCCAGAATGGCTCTGCCTGTCGTCCCAGAATCCAGTACCGCTCTGTCTGCATCCCCAGGCACCATTCCCGCTCTGCCCGTTTTCCCAGGCTGCAGTCCAGCTTTGCCTGTCTTCCCAGGCTCAAGTCCCGCTAGGTCTGTCATCCCAGGCTCCAGTGCCGCTCAGTCTCGGCCCAGGGATAGAGTCTCCGTTTTGCCTGTTCTCCCAAAGCTGTAGTTCCCCCTTCTGCCTGTCTCACCAGGCCCCTAACCCGCTCTGCATGTCTCCCCAAGTCACACTCCCGCACTGCCTTTCTCCCCACGACCTTGTCCCGCTCCGCCTGTCTCCCGAAACTGCAGTCCCGCTCTGCTTGTTTCCCCAGGCTATGCGTGTCTCCCCAGTCTTCAGTCCCGCTCTGCCATTCTGCCTGTCCCTGCAGCCACCAATCGCCCTCTGCCTGACTCTCCAGGTTCCAGTCCCGCTCTGTCTATCTCCCCAGGCTGCAGTTCTTCTCAGTCGGTGTTCCCAGGGCTTCAGTCCCAGATTTACCTGTCGGCCCAGGTATACAGTCTCAGTTTTCCGTTTCCCCAGGGCTGTACTTCCCGCTCTGCCTGTCACCCTAGTCTCCAGCCCCTCTCTGCCTGTCTCACCAGTTTCCAGTCCCGCTCTGCCTGTCTCCGCAAGGCTACAGTCTACGTTTTTGCCTGTCTACCAGGGCTGTAGCACTGGCTCTGCCTGTCTCCCCAGGGCTTTAGTTCCCGCTCTGCCTGTCTCCCCAGGCTCATGTCCCGTTCTGCCTGTCTCACCAGGCTCCAGTCCCGTCCTGCCCGTCTCCCCAGGCTCCAGTCCCGTCCTGCCCGTCTCCCCAGGTTCCGGTACCGCTCTTCCTGTCTTCCCAGGCTCCGGTACCGTCCTGCCTGTCTCCCCAGGCTCCGGTACCGTCCTGCCCGTCTCCCCAGGCTCCAGTCCCGTTCTGCCTGTCTCCCCAGGCTCCAGTCCCGTCCTGCCCGTCTCCCCAGGCTCCTGTACCGTCCTGCCCGTCTCCACAGGCTCCAGTCCCGTCCTGCCCGTCTCCCCAGGCTCCAGTCCCGTTCTGCCTGTCTCCCCAGGCTCCAGTCCCGTCCTGCCCGTCTCCCCAGGCTCCAGTCCCGTTCTGCCTGTCTCCCCAGGCTCCAGTCCCGTCCTGCCCGTCTCCCCAGGCTCCGGTACCGTCCTGCCCGTCTCCATAGGCTCCAGTCCCGTCCTGCCCGTCTCCACAGGCTCCAGTCCCGTCCTGCCCGTCTCCCCAGGCTCCAGTCCCGTCCTGCCGTCTCCACAGGCTCCGGTACCGCTCTTCCTGTCTCCCGAGGTTCCAATTCAGGTGGAGGTTCCAATAACATGCTCTGCCTGTCTCCCCAGACATTAGTCCCGCTCTGCCTGTCTTCCCAGGCTCCAGTTCCGCTCTGTCTATCTCCCCAGGCTGCAGTTCTTCTCAACCTGTGTTCCCAGGGCTTCAGTCTCCGATCTGCCTGTCGGCCCAGGTATAGTCTCCGTTTTCCCTGTTCCGTCAGGGCTGTCCTTCCCGCTCTGCCTTTCACCCCAGCGTCCAGTACCTCTCTGCCTGTCTATCCAGACTCAATTACGTCTCTGCCACTCTCTTCAGCCTCCAGCCGAGCTAGGCAAGTCTTCCTAGAACCCAATGCCGCTGTGCCTGTCTTCCCAGGCTCCGGTAACGCTCTGCCTGTCTCCCCAGACTCCAATCGCGCTCTTACTGTATTCCGAGGCTCCAATCCCGGTCTGCAGGTCTACCCAGTGTCCGTCCCCGCACTGCCTGTTTCCCAAGGGCTGTAGTTCCTGCTCAGTCAGTCTCCCCAGGCTTCAATCCCGCTCTCCCCGACTCCACAGGCTCCAATCCCGCTCTGCCTGTCTCCACAGGCTCCAATCCCGCTGTGCCAGTCTCTCCAGTCTCCACTCCCGCTCTGCCTACCTCCGGAGGCTACAGTCCCGCTATGACCGTCTCTGCAGGCAGCTAACCCACTTTCAGTCTCCCCACGCTCCAGTCCCGCTCCGTCGTTGTGTTTCCAGTGCTACAGTCCCCGCTCTGCCTCTCGACCCAGGGATAGTCTCCGTATTGCCTGTTTCCCCAGGGCAGTAGTCACCCCACTGCCTGTCTCCCCATGATCTTGTCCGGCTCTGTCTGTCTCCCCAGGGCTCGAGTCCCTCTCTGTCTGTTTTTCAAGAGCTACAGTCCCCGTACCGCCTGTCTCCCCAGGGCTACAGTCTCAGTTTATGCCTGTTCCCCCAGGGCTGTAGTTTCCACTTTGCATGTCTCCCGAGTCTCCAGTCCCGCTCTGCCAGTCTCGCAAGCGTCTGGACCCGCTCTGCCTGTCTCGGAAGGCACTACTCCCGTTCTGCCTGTCTCCCCAGTGTCCAGTCCCGCTCTGCCTATCTGCGCAGGCCCCATTCCCGCTCTGTCTGTCTCCCCAGACACAAGTGACGTTCTGCGTATCTCCCCAGGCTCGAGTCCAGCTCGGCCTGAGTACCCAGGCTCTGCCCCCGCTCTGCCTATCTGCCCAGGCCCCAGTCCCGCTCTCCTTGCTCCCAAGGTTCCAGTTACGCTCTGCATGTCCCAATACGATCCTGTCCCGCTCTGGCTCGCTCCAATCCCGGTCTTCATGTGTCCCCAGTCGCCATTCCTGGTTTGCCTGTTTACCTCGTCTCCCGTCCCCCTTTGCCTCACTCGCCATGCTCCAGACCCGCTCTCCCTGTCTCACCAGAATCGTGTCCCGCTCCGTCGGTCGTTCTAGGCTTCTGTCCCGCTGTGTCTGTCTCGCCTGGTTACAGTCCCGCTCTGTCTGTCTCCCCAAGCTACCGTGCCGCTCCGAATGTGTTCCCCCTTCTGACACTCACCCCATGCTCCAGTCCCGCTCTCTGTCTCTCCAGGTTAGATTTCGTCTGCCTGACTTCCCATTCAGCAATCGCGCACTGCCGGTGTCCCCATGTCCCACTCCCGCTCTGCCTGTCTCCCCACTATCTCGCCCCGCTCCGCCTGTCTCACCAGACTACAGTCCGCTCTGCCGTTCTCCCCTGTCACAAGTACCCGTCTGACTGTCTTTGACGTTTCCAGTCCCACTCTGCCTGTCTCCCCAGACTCCAGTCCCGCGCTGCATGACTCCGCACTATCCATTCCCGCTCTGCCTGTCTCGCCACGCTCTCGTAACGCTCCGCATCCCTCCTCAATCTCCAATCCCGCTCTGCCTTTTCCCACGGGCTCCGGTTCCGCACTGCCGGCTCCCTAGGCTCCAATCCAGGCCTGCCCATCTCCCCACATCCATCCTGCACTGCTTGTCTCCCCCTACTCCAATTCCGATTTGTCAGTCTCCACATGCTCCAGCCCCACTCTGCCAGTCTGCTCAGGATTTATTCCCACTCTGTTTGTGTCCCCAGTCCTCCTTTCCCTGCCTACCGAGTATCCAGTCCTGCTCTGCCTCCTCCCCCAGGCTCCAGTCCAGCTCTGTTTTACTTCCCAGACTCCAATCCCGCTCTGCCCGTCTCTCCAGTTTCCTAACCCGCTCTGGATGACTGCCAAAGCTCCAATCCTCCTCTGCGTATATTTCTGGCTAAAGACTCCGCTCTGCATCTCTCCCTAGTTCTGCACTCTCTGTTTTGCCAGTTCCCCAAGGGCTGTAGTCCCCGTACTGGCTGTTCCCCCAGGGCTGTAGTGCCGTTCTGCGTGTGTCCCCCAGGCTCCAGTCCCGCTCTTCCCGTCACGTCAGTGTCCTAACCTGACCTGCCTCTCTCCCCAGTCTCCTTACACGCTCTGCTTGTCTACCCAGTCTGCAGTCCGGCTCTTCCTATCTCCCTAGTCTCCAGAGCCGAACTCTCTGTCTTCCTAGACTCCATTTCAGGTCTGCCTGTCTCCCCAGATTCATCCCCGCACTGCCTGTCTCCCCCTACATCAGTTACGATGTGTCAGTCTCCCCAGACTCCCAGTCCCGCTCTGCCCGTCTCCCCAATCTCCAACCCCGCTCTGGCTGTCTCTCAAGGCTCCAATCCCACTCTGTGTATCTTTCTGGCTACAGACCCCGCTCTGCATCTCTCCACTGTTTTACCTGTTCCCCATGGGCTGTAGTCCCCGTACTGGCTTTTCCCCCAGGGCTGTAGTCGCGCTGTGCCTGTGTTCCCAGGCTCAAGTATAGTTCTGCCTGTCTGCCCGAATTGCCCGTCACATCAGAGTCCTGACATGCTCTGCCTCCCTCCCAAGGCTCCAATAACGCTCTGCATGTCCCCCCAGGGTCCACACCCGCTCTGCCTGCTTCCCCAATATCCATTCCCGCTCTCCCTAACTGTCGAGTCTCCAATCGCTCTCTGCCTATAACCCTAGGCTGCAAACCCGCTCTGCCTGTCTCCCCAGTTTCCAGTCCCCCTCTGAGCGTCTCCGCCGGCTGCTAACACCCTTCTCTGTCTCCCCAAGCTCCAGTCCCGCTCAGTCTATATTCCCAGTACTACAGACCCCGCTCTGCCTCTCGCCCCAGGGATGCAGTCTCGGTTTTGACTGTTTCTCCAAGGCTGTAGCCACCCCACCCCCCCCCCCCCCCCCCCACTGCCTGTCTTCCCAGGCTCCAGTCCAGCTCTTCCTGTCCCCAGGATCCAGTCCCGCTCTGCCTGTCCCCAGGATCCAGTCCCGCTCTGTCCGTCTCCCCAGGCTCCAGTCCCGCTCTGCTGTCTCCACAGGATCCAGTCCCGCTCTTTCCGTCTGCCCAGGCTCCAGTCCCGCTCTTCCTGCCTCCCCAGGCTCCAGTCCCGCTCCTCCGGTCTCCCCAGGCTACAGTCCCGCTCTGCCTGTCTCCCCAGGCTACAGTCCCGCTCTGTCTGTCTCCCCAGGCTACAGTCCCGCTCTGCCTGTCTCCCCAGGCTACAGACCCGCTCTGCCTGTCTCCATGCTCCAGTCCCACTCTGTCTGTCTTCCCAGTGCTACAGTCCCCGTTCCGCCTGTCTCCCCAGGGCTACAGTTTCTGTTTCAGCCTGTTCCCCACAGGGCTGTAGACCCGACACCACCTGTTCCCCCAAGGGCTGTAGTTCCCGCTTTGCCTGTCTCCCTAGGCTCCAGTCCCGGTCTCCTTGCTACCAATGTTCCAGTTACGCTCTGCATGTCCCAATACGATCCTGTCCCGTTCTGTCTCTCTCCGGAGTCTCCAGTCCCGATCTGCCTGTCTCCCTTGGATGCAATTCCTGTCCTCCTGTTTCCCCAGTCACCATTCCTGCTCTGCCTGTTTACCCCGACTCCAGTCCTTCTTTGCCTCCCTCACCATGTTCCAGACGCGCTCCCCCGTCTCTCCAGACTCGTGTCCCGCTCCGTTGGGCTTTCTACGCTTCAGTCCCGCTCTGTCCGTCTCTCCAGGCTCCAGTGCCGTCCTGACCGTCTTCCCAGGTTGTTAACGCGCTCTGTCTCCCGAGGCTCCACTCCCGCTCTGTCGGTCTCCCGAAGCTGCCCTGCCGCTCAGTCTGTGTTCCCCCTTCTGCCTGTTACCCCGGCTCCAGTCCCGCTCTCTGTCTCTCCAGGCTCCAATTCGCTCTGCCTGACTTCCCATTCTGCAATCGCGCGGTGCCTGTCTCTCCAGGCTCCAACCCTGCTCTGCCTGTCATCCCAAACTCCAGTCCCGCTCTGCCTGTATCCCTGGACACCTGTCCTGCTCCGTCTGTCTCTCCAGGCTATAGACCCGCTCTGCCTGTCTGCACGAACCCGGTCCCGCTCCGTCTCTCTCCAAAAGCGCCATCCCGCTCTGCATATCCTCCAGGCTCCAGTCCCGCGCTGTCTGTCTCCCCACTATCCATTCCCGCTCTGCCAGACTAGCCACGCTCTCGAACCGCTCCGCCTGTCTCCCAATCTCCAGTCCCACTCTGCCCATCTCCCCAGGCTACAGTCCCACTCTGCCTGTCTCCCCAGGCTACAGTCCCGCTCTGCCTGTCTCCCCAGGCTCCAGTCCCGCTCTGCCTGTCTCCCCAGGCTCCAGTCCCGCTCTGTCCGTCTCCCCAGGCTACAGTCCCGCTCTGTCTGTCTCCGCAGGCTACAGTCCCGCTCTGCCTGTCTCCCCAGGCTACAGTCCCACTCTGTCTGTCTCCCCAGGCTACAGTCCCCGCTCTGCCTGTCTCCCCAGGCTACAGTCTCTGTTTCTGCCTGTCCCTCCAGGGCTGTAGACCCGACACCACCTGTCCCCCAAGGGCTGTTGTTCCAGCTTTGCCTGTCTCCCCAGGCTCCAGTCCCGGTCTCTGTCTCTCCAGGCTCCAATTCGCTCTGCCTGACTTCCCATTCTGCAATCGCGCGGTGCCTGTCTCACCAGGCTCCAAAACTGCTCTGCCCGTCTCCACATACTCCAGTCCCGCTCTGCCTGCCTCCCTGAACACATGTCCGGCTCCGTCTGTCTCCCCAGGCTATAGACCCGCTCTGCCTGTCTCCACGAACCCGGTCCCGCTCCGTCTGTCTCCAAAAGTGCCATCCCGCTCTTCATATCCTCCAGGCTCCAGTCCCGCGCTGTCTGTCTCCCCACTACCCATTCCCGCTCTGCCAGACTAGCCACGCTCTCGAACCGCTCCGCCTGTCTCCCAATCTCCAGTCCCGCTCTGCCTGTCTCCCCAGGCTACAGTCCCACTCTGCCTGTCTCCCCAGGCTACAGTCCCGCTCTGCCTGTCTCCCCAGGCTCCAGTCCCGCTCTGCATCTCCCCAGGCTACAGTCCCGCTCTGCCTGTCTCCCCAGGCTACTTCCCCACGATGCCTGTCTCCCCAGGCTCCAGTCCCGCTCTGCTGTTCTCCCCTGTCTCCAGTACCGCTCTGCCTGTCTCTGCAGCCTCCAGTCCCGCTCTGCCTCGCTCTCCAGGCTCCTCTCCCGCTCTCCTTGTCTCTCCTGTCTCCAGTCCCGCTCTGCATGTCTTCATAGCCTCCAGTCCCGCTCTGCCAGTTTCCTGAGTCTCCAGTCCCGCTCTGCCTGTTCCCCGGGGCTCCGGCCCCGCACTTCCGGTCTCCCTCGGCCCCAATCCAGGCCTGCCTGTCTCCCCAGAACCATCCCGCACCGCCGGTCTCCCCCTACTCCAGTTCCGATTTGCCAGTCTCCACAGGATCCACTCCCGCTCTGCCTGCCTCCCACGGATTAATTCCCGCTCTGCATGTCTCCCGGGCTCCAGTCCCGCTCTGCCCGTCACCTCAGGGTCCTAACGTGCTCTGCCTCTCTTCCCAGTCTCCTTACAGGCTCTGCTTGTCTACCCAGTCTCCAGACCCTCACTGCCTGTCTCCCCCCCCCCCCACCCCCCCCACTCCTGAACCGCTCAGCTCGTCTCCCGATGCTCCAATCCCTCTCTGTCTATCTTTCTGGCAACAGACCCCGCTCTGCATCAGAGTACTGCACTCTCTGTTTTGCCTGTTCCGCAAGGGCTGTAGTCCCCGTACTGGCTGTTCCCCCAGGACTGTAGTCCCGCACTGCCGGTGTTCCTAGTCTCCAGTCCCGCATTGCACGTCACCTCAGGGTCCTGACATGCTCTGTTTCTCTCCCCAGGCTCCTTAGACACTCTGCCTGTCGACCCAGAATCCAGTCCCGCTCTGCCTACCTCCTCTGGGCTCCAGACCCGCTCTGCCTGTCTCCCAAGTCACCAGACCGGCTCTGCCAGTCTCTCAAGGTTCCATTCCCGCTCTGCCTGTCTCCCCTACTCCAGTTCCGATTCCCAGTCTCCACATACTCCAGACCCGGTCTGCCTGTTCTCCAGACTACAGTCCCGTTCTGCCTGTCTCCCAAGGATACAGTCCCGCTCTGCCTCTCTCCCAGGCTCCAGTCCCGCTTTCACTGTCTCACCAGGCTCTCTCCCTAGGCTCCAGTCCTCCTTTGCCTGTCTCCCGCGCCTCCAGTCATGCTCTGCCTCCTCCCCCAGGCTCCAGTCCAGCACTGTTTGTCATCACAGACCCCAATCCCGCTCTGCCCGCCTCCCCAGTCTCCACCGCGCTCTGCCTGTCTCTCGAAGCTCCAGTACCGCTCTGCCTATGTTTCCGGGCTGGAGACCCCGCTGTGCATCTCTCCCCAGTACTGCAGTCTCTCTTTTGCCTGTTCCGCAACGGCTGTAGTCCCCAATCTGGCTGTTCCCCCAGGCTCAAGTCTCGGTCTGCCTGTCCCCAGGCTCCAGTCAGGCTTTGCCCGTCGACTCAGTGTCCTAACCAGCTCTGCCTATCTCCACAGTCTCCTTACACGCTCTGTTTGTCTACTCATCTCCAGTCAGGCACTGCCGGTCTCCCTGGTCTCCTGACGCGCTCTGCCTGTCTCCCAAGTATCCAGACGTGTTCTGCCAGTCTCTCCAGGCTCGAGTACCGCTCTGACTGTCTCCCCATGCTCCAGTCCGGCTTTGTCGGTCTCACCAAGATGCCGTGCCGATCAGTCTGTGTTCCCAGGGCTGTAGTCCCAGTTCTGCCTGATACCCCAGGCTCCAGTCCCGCTCTCTGTCTCTCCAGGCTCCAGTACGCTCTGCCTGCCTCCCGAGACTCCACTCTGTCTATCTTTCTGGCTACAGACCCCGCTCTACACCTCTCCCCAGTACTGAAGTCTCTCTTTTGCCTGTACCGCAAGTGCTGTAGTCCCCGTACTGGTTGTTCCCCCAGGGATGTAGTCCCGCTCTGCCTGTGTCCCCAGGCTCAAGTCTCGCTCTGCCTCTCTCCCCATTCTCCTTACACGCTCTGCTTGTCTCCCCAGGTTCCAGTCCGGCTTTGCCTGTCTCCCTAGTCCCCAGGCCCGCACTGCTGGTATCCCTAGGCGCCAATCCAGGTCTGCCTGTCTTCCCAGAACCATCCCGGCACTGTCTGTCTCCCCTACTCCAGTTCCGATTTGTCAGTCTCCACATGCTCCAGACCCGCAATACCTGTCTCCCAAGGATTCAGTTCCGCTCTGCCTGTCTCCCAGGCTCCAGTACCGCTCTAACTTACTCCCCAAGCTCCAGTCCCGCTCAGCCTGTCCGCCCACGCTCCAGTTCAGCTTTGTTTGTTTTCCCAGACTCCAATCCCGCTTAAACTGTCTACCCAGTTTCCTAAACCGCTCTGCCTGTGTCCCAAGGCTTCAGTCCCGCACTGCCAGACTCCCCACTATTCAGCCCCGCTCTGCCCATCACCCCAGTCTCCTAACCCGCTCTACCTGTCTCCCAAGGCTACAGACCCCGCTCTGCTTCTCTCCCCAGTACTGCACTCTCTGTTTTGCCTGTTCCGCAAGGGCTGTAGTCCCCGTACTGGCTGTTCCCCCAGGGCTCCAGTCCCGCTCTGCCTGTCTCCCCAGGCTCAAGTATCGCTCTGCCTGTCTCCCCAGTCTCCAGTCACGCAATGCCCGTTAGCTCAGGCTCCTAACATGCTCTGCCTCTCCCCCAGTGTCCTTACACACTCTGCCTCTCTATCCAGAATCCAGTCCCGCTCTCCCAGTCTCTCAATGTTCCAATCCCGCTCGACCTTTCTCCCAGCCTCCATCCCGCCCAGTCTCCAGACCTCCATCTACCCAGTCTCCAATCCCGCTCTGCCAGTCTCCCTAGACTTCACAACCTCTCTGCCTGTCTCTCAAGTCTCCAGACCCTCTCTGCCTGTCTCTCCATGCCCCAGTCACGCTGTCTGTCTCCACATTCTCCAGTCCAGCTTTGTTTCTCTTCACAGACTCCAATCCCGCTCTGCCTGTCTCCTGAGGCTCCACCCGGCTCTGTCTACCTTTCCGGGCTAGAGAACCCCCCTCTGCATCTCTCCCCAGCACTGCAGTCTCACTTTTTCCTGTTCCCCAAGGCTGTAGTCCCGCTCTGCCTGTCTCCGCAGGCTCAAGTCTCGCTCTGCCTGTGCCCCCAGGCTCCATTCCACCTCAGTTTGTCTTCCCAGACTACAATCCCGCTCTGCCAGTCTCTCCACTATTCAGTCCCGCTCTTCCCGTCTCCTCCCGTCTCCTAACCCGCTCTATCTGTCTCCCAAGGCTGCAGACCCCGCTCTGCATCTCTCTCCAGTACTGCACTCTGTAGTTTGCCTGTTCCGTAAGGTCATTAGTCCCCATCCTGGCTGTTCCCCCACGGCTGTGGTCCCGCGTTGCCTGTCCCCCTGTATCGTTCTCCCCGTCTCCCCAGTCTCCAGTCGCCCATTGCCCGTCACCGCAGGGTCCTAAAATGCTCTGCCTCCCTCCCCGGGCTTCTGACACGCTCTGTCCATCTACCCAGTCTCCATTCCCGCTCTGCCAGTCTCCCTAGACTTCACAACCGCTCTGCCTGTCTCTCAAGTCTCCAGACCCGCTCTGCCAGTCTCTCAAGATGCAAGCCACTCTCTGGCTGTCTCCACAGGCTCGACTCCCGCTCTGACCGTCCCCCCAGGATCCAGTCCATTTCTGCCGCCCTCGCCAGGATTCAGTCCCGCTCTCCCTGTCTTTCTAACCTCCAATCCCCGTCTGCCTGTCCCCCAGTCTCCATCCTCGATCTGCTTGTCTCCTCCGACTCCAGTTCGTCTTTGCCAGTGTCCACGTGCTTGAGACACGGTCTGCCTGTCTCCCCAGACTCTAGTCCCGTTCATTCTGTCTGCCCAGGCTCCAGTCAAGCTCTGCATGACTTCCCAGGCGCCTGTCTCGCTCTGCCTGTCTCCCCAGATTCCATTCCCGCTCTGGCCGTCACCTCAGGGTCCGAACATGCTCTGCCTCTCTCCCAAATTACCATACACGCTCTGCTTGTCTACCCAGTCTCCAGACCGGCTATACCTGTCTCCCTAGTCTCCAGACCCGCACTTCCGTTCTCCCTAGTCTCTAATCCAGGTCTGACTGTCTTCCCAGGTCCATCCGCGCACTGCCTGTCTCCCCTACTCCAGTTCGAATGTGTCGTCTCCCCCGGCTTCAGCCCCGCTTTGCCCGTCACCTCAGGGCCCTAACATGCTCTGCCTCCCTCCCCAGGATTCTGACACGCTCTGCCCGTCTACCCAGTCTGCAATCCCGCTCTCCCAGTCTCCCTAGACTTCACAACCACTCTGCCTGTCTCTCAAGTCTCCAGACCCGCTCTGCCAATCTCTCAAGACTCAAGCCCCTCTCTGCCTGTCTCCCCAGGCTCTGTCCCGCTCTGCCTGTCCCCAGGATCCAGTCCCGCTCTGTCTGTCTCCCCAGGCTCCAGTCCCGCTCTGCCTGTCTCCCCAGGCTCCAGTCCCGCTCTGCATGTCTCCATGCTCCAGTCCCCCTCTGTCTGTCTTCCCAGAGCTACAGTCCCCGTTCCGCCTGTCTCCCCAGGGCTACAGTCTCTGTTTCTGCCTGTTCCCCTCAGGGCTGTAGACCCGACACCACCTGTTCCCCCAAGGGCTGTAGTTCCCGCTTTGCCTGTCTCCCTAGGCTCCAGTCCCGGTCTCCTTGCTACCAATGTTCCAGTTACGCTCTGCATGTCCCAATACGATCCTGTCCCGCTCTGTCTCTCTCCGGAGTCTCCAGTCCCGATCTGCCTGTCTCCCTTGGATGCAATTCCTGTCCTCCTGTCTCCCCAGTCACCATTCCTGCTCTGCCTGTTTACCCCGACTCCAGTCCTTCTTTGCCTCCCTCACCATGTTCCAGACGCGCTCCCCCGTCTCTCCAGACTCGTGTCCCGCTCCGTTGGGCTTTCTACGCTTCAGTCCCGCTCTGTCCGTCTCTCCAGGCTCCAGTGCCGTCCTGACCGTCTTCCCAGGTTGTTAACGCGCTCTGTCTCCCGAGGCTCCACTCCCGCTCTGTCGGTCTCCCGAAGCTGCCCTGCCGCTCAGTCTGTGTTCCCCCTTCTGCCTGTTACCCCGGCTCCAGTCCCGCTCTCTGTCTCTCCAGGCTCCAATTCGCTCTGCCTGACTTCCCATTCTGCAATCGCGCGGTGCCTGTCTCTCCAGGCTCCAACCCTGCTCTGCCTGTCATCCCAAACTCCAGTCCCGCTCTGCCTGTATCCCTGGACACCTGTCCTGCTCCGTCTCTCTCTCCAGGCTATAGACCCGCTCTGCCTGTCTGCACGAACCCGGTCCCGCTCCGTCTCTCTCCAAAAGCGCCATCCCGCTCTGCATATCCTCCAGGCTCCAGTCCCGCGCTGTCTGTCTCCCCACTATCCATTCCCGCTCTGCCAGACTAGCCACGCTCTCGAACCGCTCCGCCTGTCTCCCAATCTCCAGTCCCACTCTGTCTGTCTCCCCAGGCTACAGTCCCGCTCTGTCTGTCTCCCCAGGCTACAGTCCCGCTCTGCCTGTCTCCCCAGACACCAGTCCCGCTCTGCCTGTCTCCCCAGACACCAGTCCCGCTCTGTCCGTCTCCCCAGGCTACAGTCCCGCTCTGTCTGTCTCCGCAGGCTACAGTCCCGCTCTGACTGTATCCCCATGCTCCAGTCCCCCTCTGTCTGTCTTCCCAGAGCTACAGTCCCCGTTCCGCCTGTCTCCCCAGGGCTACAGTCTCTGTTTCTGCCTGTCCCTCCAGGGCTGTAGACCCGACACCACCTGTCCCCCAAGGGCTGTTGTTCCAGCTTTGCCTGTCTCCCCAGGCTCCAGTCCCGGTCTCTGTCTCTCCAGGCTCCAATTCGCTCTGCCTGACTTCCCATTCTGCAATCGCGCGGTGCCTGTCTCACCAGGCTCCAAAACTGCTCTGCCCGTCTCCACATACTCCAGTCCCGCTCTGCCTGCCTCCCTGGACACCTGTCCTGCTCCGTCTGTCTCCCCAGGCTATAGACCCGCTCTGCCTGTCTGCACGAACCCGGTCCCGCTCCGTCTGTCTCCAAAAGTGCCATCCCGCTCTTCATATCCTCCAGGCTCCAGTCCCGCGCTGTCTGTCTCCCCACTACCCATTCCCGCTCTGCCAGACTAGCCACGCTCTCGAACCGCTCCGCCTGTCTCCCAATCTCCAGTCCCGCTCTGCCTCTCTCCCCAGGCTACAGTCCCACTCTGTCTGTCTCCCCAGGCTACAGTCCCGCTCTGCCTGTCTCCCCAGGCTACAGTCCCGCTCTGCATCTCCCCAGGCTCCAGTCCCGCTCTGCCTGTCTCCCCAGGCTACTTCCCCACGATGCCTGTCTCCCCAGGCTCCAGTCCCGCTCTGCTGGTCTCCCCTGTCTCCAGTACCGCTCTGCCTGTCTCTGCTGCCTCCAGTCCCGCTCTGCCTCGCTCTCCAGGCTCCTCTCCCGCTCTCCTTGTCTCTCCTGTCTCCAGTCCCGCTCTGCATGTCTCCATAGCCTCCAGTCCCGCTCTGCCAGTTTCCCGAGTCTCCAGTCCCGCTCTGCCTGTTCCCCGGGGCTCTGGTCCCGCTCTGCCGGTCTCCCTCGGCCCCAATCCAGGCCTGCCTGTCTCCCCAGAACCATCCCGCACCGCCGGTCTCCCCCTACTCCAGTTCCGATTTGCCAGTCTCCCGCTCTGCCTGCCTCCCACGGATTAATTCCCGCTCTGCATGTCTCCCGGGCTCCAGTCCCGCTCTGCCCGTCACCTCAGGGTCCTAACGTGCTCTGCCTCTCTTCCCAGTCTCCTTACAGGCTCTGCTTGTCTACCCAGTCTCCAGACCCTCACTGCCTGTCTCCCCCCCCCCCCCCCCCACTCCTGAACCGCTCAGCTCATCTCCCGATGCTCCAATCCCTCTCTGTCTATCTTTCTGGCAACAGACCCCGCTCTGCATCAGAGTACTGCACTCTCTGTTTTGCCTGTTCCCCCAGGACTGTAGTCCCGCACTGCCCGTGTTCCTAGTCTCCAGTCCCGCATTTCACGTCACCTCAGGGTCCTGACATGCTCTGTTTCTCTCCCCAGGCTCCTTAGACGCTCTGCCTGTCGACCCAGAATCCAGTCCCGCTCTGCCTTCCTCCTCTGGTCTCCAGACCCGCTCTGCCTGTCTCCCAAGTCACCAGACCGGCTCTGCCAGTCTCTCAAGGTTCCATTCCCGCCCTGCCTGTCTCCCCTACTCCAGTTCCGATTCCCAGTCTCCACATACTCCAGACCCGGTCTGCCTGTTCTCCAGACTGCAGTCCCGTTCTGCCTGTCTCCCAAGGATACAGTCCCGCTCTGCCTCTCTCCCAGGCTCCAGTCCCGCTCTCACTGTCTCACCAGGCTCTCTCCCCAGGCTCCAGTCCTCCTTTGCCTGTCTCCCGCGCCTCCAGTCATGCTCTGCCTCCTCCCCCAGGCTCCAGTCCAGCACTGTTTGTCATCACAGACCCCAATCCCGCTCTGCCCGCCTCCCCAGTCTCCACCGCGCTCTGCCTGTCTCTCGAAGCTCCAGTACCGCTCTGCCTATGTTTCCGGGCTGGAGACCCCGCTGTGCATCTCTCCCCAGTACTGCAGTCTCTCTTTTGCCTGTTCCGCAACGATTGTAGTCCCCAATCTGGCTGTTCCCCCAGGCTCAAGTCTCGCTCTGCCTGTCCCCAGGCTCCAGTCAGGCTTTGCCCGTCGGCTCAGTGTCCTAACCAGCTCTGCCTATCTCCACAGTCTACTTACACGCTCTGTTTGTCTACTCATCTCCAGTCAGGCACTGACGGTCTCCCTGGTCTACTGACCCGCTCTGCCTGTCTCCCGAGACTCCAGTCCCGCTCTGCCTGTCCGCCCACGCTCCAGTTCAGCTCCGTTTGTATTCCCAGACTCCAATCCCGCTTAGCCTGTCTTCCCAGTTTCCTAAATCGCTCTGCCTGTATCCCAATGCTTCAATCCCGCACTGTCAGACTCCTCGGCATTCAGTCCCGCTCTGCCCGTCACCCCAGTCTCCTAACCCGCTCTACCTGCCTCCCAATGCTCCAATACCCCATGTCAATATTTCTGGCGACAGTCCCCGCTCTGCATCTCTCCCTCGTACAGCACTCTCTAGTTTTCCTGTTTCGTCAGGCCATTAATCCCCGTACTGGCTGTTCCCCAGGCTCGAGTATCGTTCTCCCTGTATCCCCAGACTCCAGTCCCGCATTGCCTGTGTCCCCAGGCTCGAGAATCGTTTTCCCTGTCTCCCCAGTCGCCAGTCCCGCAATGCCCGTCACCTCAGGGTCCTTACATGCTCTGCCTCACTCCCCAGTCTCCTCACACGCTCTGCTTGTCTACAAAGTCTCCAGTCCGGCATTGCCTGACTCCCAAGTATCCAGACCTGCTCTAGACAAAGAACATAGAACATTACAGCGCAGTACGGGCCCTTCGGCCCTCGATGTTGCGCCGACCTGTGAAACCACCTGAAGCCTATCTGACCTACAGTGAATACTTAAATGCCCTTAAAGTTGGCGAGTCTACTACTGTTGCAGGCAGGGCGTTCCACACCCCTACTACTCTCTGAGTAAAGAAACTGCCTCTGACATCTGTCCAATATCTACCACCCCTCAATTTAAAGCTATGCCCCCTCGTGTTGGTCATCACCATCCGAGGAAAGAGACTCTCACTGTCCACCCTATCTAACCCTCTGACTATCTTATATGTCTCTATTAAGTCACCTCTGAGCCTTCTCCGCTCTAACGAAAACAACCTCAATTCCCTGAGCCTTTCCTCGTAAGACCTTCCCTCCATACCATGCAATATCCTAGTAAATCTCCTCTGAACCATTTCCAAAGCTTCCACATCCTTCCTCGAATGTGGTGACCAGAACTGCACGCAGTACTCCAGGAGCAGCCGCAACAGAGTTATCTACAGCTGCAGCATGACCTTGTGGCTCCGAAACTCAATCCCCCTACTGATAAAGGCTAGCACACCATATGCCTTCTTAACAGCCCTATTAACCTGGGTGGCAATTTTCAGGGATTTATGTACCTGGATGCCGAGATCTCTCTGTTCATCTACACTACCAAGAATCATGCCATTAGCCCAGTATTTTGCATTCCTGTTACTCCTTCCAAAGTGGATCACCTCACACTTTTCCGCATTATACTCCATCTGCCACCTCTCAGCCTTGCTCTGCAGCTTATCTATGTCCCTCTGTATCCTACAACATCCTTCAGCACTATCCACAACTCCACCGACCTTCGTGTCATCTGCAAATTTCCTAACCCATCCTTCTACACCCTCTTCCAGGTCATTTATAAAAATGGCAAACAGCAGTGGCCCCAAAACAGATCCTTGCGGTACACCACTAGTTACTGAACTCCAGGATGAACATTTGCCATCAACCACCACCCTCTGTCTTCTATCAGCTAGCCAATTACTGATCCAAACCGCTAAATCAGTTTCAATCCCACACTTCCTTATTTTCTGCAATAGCCTACCGTGGGGAACCTTATTAAACGCCTTACTGAGATCCATATACACCACATCAACCGCTTTACCCTCATCCGCCCGTTTAGTCACCTTCTCAAAAAACTCAATAAGGTTTGTGAGGCATGACCTATCCTTCACAAAACCGTGTTGACTATCGCTAATAAACTTGTTCTTTTCAAGATTATAAACCCTATCTATAATAACCTTTTCCAACATTTTACCCACAGCCGAAGTAAGGCTCACAGGTCTATAATTACCAGGGTTTTCTCTACTCCCCTTCTTGAACAAGGGGACAACATTTGTTATCCTCCAGTCTTCCAGCACTATTCCTGTCGACAAAGGCGACATAAAGATCAAGGACAAAGGCTCTGCAATCTCCTCCCTGGCTTCCCAGTGAATCCTAGGATAAATCCCATCTGGCCCAGGGACTTATCTATTTTTACATTTTCCATAATTGCTAACACCTCCTCCTTGTGAACCTCAATTCCATCTAGCCTGGTCGACTGAACCTGAGTATTCTCCTCGACAACATTGTCTTTCTCCAGTGTAAACACTGACGAAAAATATCCATTTTACGCTTCCCCTATCTCCTCTGATTCCACACACAACTTTCCACTACTACCCTTGATTGGCCCTAATCTTACTCTAGTCATTCTTTTGTTCCTGATATACCTAGAGAAAGCCTTATGGTTTTCCTTGATCCTGTCCGCCAACGACTTTTCGTGTCCTCTCCTCGCTCTTCTTAACTCTCCCTTTAGGTCGTTCCTGGCTAACTTGTAACTCTCAAGTGCCTTAACTGAGCCTTCATGTCTCATCCTAACATAAGCCTTCTTCTTCCTCTTGACAAGTGCTTCAACTTCCTGAGTAAACCACGGTTCCCTTGCTCGACAACTTCCTCCCTGCCTGACAGGTACATACTTATCAAGGACACGCAGTATCTGTTCCTTGAAAAAGCTCCACATTTCGATTGTACCCATCCCCTGCAGTTTCCTTCCCCATCCTATACATCCTAAATCTTGCCGAATAGCATCATAATTGCCTTTCCCCCAGCTATAATTCTTGCCTTGCGGTATATACCTGCAGGGCAGCAGGGTAGCATGGTGGTTAGCATAAATGCTTCACAGCTCCTGGGTCCCAGGTTCGATTCCCGGCTGGGTCACTGTCTGTGTGGAGTCTGCACGTCCTCCCCGTGTGTGTGTGGGTTTCCTCCGGGTGCTCCGGTTTCCTCCCACAGTCCGAAGATGTGCGGGCTAGGTGGATTGGCCATGCTAAATTGCCCCTAGTGTCCTAAAAACTAAGGTTGGGGGGGGGGGGTTTGGGTTACGGGCATAGGGTGGATACGTGGGTTTGAGTAGGGTGATCATTGCTCGGCACAACATCGAGGGCCGAAGGGCCTGTTCTGTGCTGTACTGTTCTATGTTCTATGTTCTATCACCAAAGTGCTCACCTACATCTAAATCTAACACCTGGCTGGGTTCATTACCCAGTACCAAATCCAATGTGGCCTCGCCCCTTGTTGGGCTGTCTACATACTGTGTCAGAAAACCCTCCTGCACACACTGCACAAAAACTGACCCATCTATAGTACTCGAACTGTAGTATTTCCAGTCAATATTTGGAAAGTTAAAGTCCCCCATTACAACTATCCTGTTACTCATTGCAATCCTTTCCTCCACATCTCTGGAACTATTCGGAGGTCTAGAGACAACTCCCAACAGGGTGACCTCTCCTCTCCTGTTCCTTAACTCGGCCCATACTACCTCAGTAGACGAGTCCTCAAACATCTTTTATACCCCTGTAATACTTTCCTTGATAACAAAGCCATCCCCCCCCCCCCCCCCCCCCCCCCTTGTACCATCTCCTCTGTTCTTACAGAGACATCTAAATCCTGGAACCTACAACAACCATTCCTGTCCCTGCTCTACCCATGTCTCCGAAATCGCCACAACATCGAGATCCCAGGTACCAACCCATGCTGCAAGCTCACCCACCTTATTCCGTATGCTCCTGGCGTTGAAGTAGACACACTTCAAACCAGCGTCTTTCTTGCAGGTGCCCTCTTTCGAACTTTTAACCTTATCCCTGACCTCACTACTCTCAACATCCTGTACACTGGGACTACAATTTAGGTTCCAATCCCCCTGCTCGAGTCCCACTCTGGCTCTCCCCCCCCCCCCCCCCCCCCCAGGATCCAGTCCCGTTCTTTCTGTCTCTCTAACCTCCAATCCCGGTCTGCCTGTCTCCCCAGTCACCATCCTCTATCTGCCTGTCTTCTCCGACTCTAGTCGGTCTTTGCCAGTGTCCACTTGCTTGAGACGCGCTCTGCCTGTCTCCCGAGACTCCAGTCCCGCTCTGGCTGTCTCCCCAGACTCCAGTCCCCCTCTGCCCGTCACCTCAGGGACCTGACATGTTCTGCCTTTCTCCCCCGGCTCCATACACGCTCTGCCTGTCTACCCAGTCTCCAGGCCCGCTCTTGCTCCCGCCGTTGGTCTCCAGACCCGCTCTGCCTGTGTCCCAAGTTTACAGACCCGCTCTGCCTGTGTCCCAAGTCTACAGACCCGCTCTGCCAGTCTCCCCCTACCCCAGTTTCGATTTCCCACTCTCCACATACTCCAGACCCTCTCTGCCTGTTCCTCCAGATAACAGTCCCGTTCTCCCTGTCTTCCCAGGATTCAATACCGGTCTGCCTGTCTGCCAGGCTCCAGTCCCTATCTCACAGTCTCCCCAGGCTATCTCCCCATGCTCCAGTCCCGCTCTGCCATTCTCCCGAGGGTCCAGGCCCGCTCTGCCTCAGTCCCAGGCTCCAGCCCCACTCTGCCTGCCTCCGAAGGCACCAGTGCCGCCTTGTTTGCCTCCCCACGCTCCGGTGTCGCTCGACCTGTCTCCCAAGTTTCTAGTCGCCCTCTTTCTGTCCCAATAGGCAACACTCAAGCTTTGTCTGTCTCCCCAGGGTCCATACACGCTCTGCTGCGTTTCCATCCAGGCTCCAGCCCCCTCTGCCCGACATCTCAGGGTCCTAGCATGTTCTGCCGCTCTCCCCAGGCTTCGTACGCGCTCTGCTTGTCTACCCTGTCTCCAGTCCAGCTCAGCCTGCTTCCTAAGTCACCAGACCCGCTCTGCCAGTCTCTCCAGGCTCCAGTCCGGCTCTGCTAGTCTCTCCAGGCTCCAGTCCGGCTCAGCCAGTCTCTCCAGGCTCCAGTCCGGCTCAGCCAGTCTCTCCAGGCTCAAATGCGGCTCAGCCAGTCTCTCCAGGCTCTAGTCCCGATTTGCCGGTCACCGCAGTGTCCTAACATGTTCTGCCTCTCTCCCCAGGCTTCTTACACGCTCTGCCCGTCTACCGAGTCTCCAGTCCGGCTCTACCTGTCTCCCTTGTCTCCAGATCGGCTGTACCGGTCTCCCAAGTCTCCAGTCACGCTCTGACTCTCTCCCAAGGCACTAGTGCCGCTCTGCTCGTCTCCCCACGCTCCAGTTCTCCTCTGCCTGTCCCAATAGGCTCCAGTCCCACTCTGCCTGTCTCTCTGACCTCCAATCCCGGCCTGCCTGTCTCCCCAGTCTCCAACCTCAATCTGCCTGTCTCCTCCGACGCCAGTCCCTCTTTGCCAGTGTCCACTTGCTTGAGACACGGTCTGCCTGTCTCGCGAGACTCCAGTCCCGTTCCGTCTGCCTGCCCAGGCTCCAGTCCCGCTGTGCATGACTTTCCAGGCTGCAGTCCCGCTCTGCCCGTCAACTCTGTTCCTAACGTGATCTGCCTCTCTCCCCAGTCTCCTTACACGCTCTGCCGTCTATCCAGTCACAAGTCCCGCTCTTCATGTCTCTCAAGTCTCCAGACCCGCTCTGCCTGTCTCCGTAGATTCCAGTCCCGCTCTGCTTCTGCCCAGTCTCCGGTCCCGCACTGCCCGTCTCCCCAAGTTCCAGTCACGCTCTGCCGCTCTCCCCAGGCCACAGTCCCGATCAGCCAGATTCTCACCAGGCTCTAATCCAGGTTTGCCTGTCCTCCCAGATGCATCCCGCACTGCCTGTCTCACCCTACTCCAGTCCCGATTTGTCAGTCTCCACATGCTCCAGACCCGCTCTGCCAGTCTGCCCAGGATTTATTCCCACTCTGTTTGTCTCCCCAGTCCTCTGTCCCCTGCCTCCCGAGTCTACAGTCCTGCTCTGCCTCCTCCCCCAGGCTCCAGTCCAGCTCTTTTTGTCTTCCCAGACTCCAATCCCGCTCTTCCCGTCTCTCCAGTTTCCTAACCCGCTCTGGATGTCTGCCAAAGCTCCAATCCTCCTCTGCCTATATTTCTGGCTACAGACCCCTCTCTGTATCTATCCCCAGTACTGCACTCTCTGTTTTGCCAGTTCCGCAAGGGCTGTAGTCCCCGTCCTGGCTGTTCCCCCAGGGCTGTAGTCTCGCTCTGCCTGTCTCCCCGGGCTCAATTTCCGTGCTGCCTGTGTCCAACTCTCCAGTCGCACTCTGCCTGCCTTCCCGGACACGCGCCTCTCTGCGCGTCTCTCCAGGCTCCAGTCCCGCTCTGCCCGTCATCTCAGGGTCCTAACGGGATCTGCCTCTCTCCCTAGCCTCCTTACACGCTCTGCTTGTCTACCCAGTCTCCAGTCCGGCTCTTCCTATCTCCCTAGTCTCCAGAGCCGAACTGCCTCTCTTCCTAGACTCCAATTCAGGTCTGCCTGTCTCCCCAGATTCATCGCCGCACTGCCTGTCTCCCCCTACAACAGTTCCGATTTGTCAGTTTCCACATGCTCCAGAAACGCCTGTCTCCCGAGACTCCCAGTCCCGCTCTGCCCGTCTCCCCAATCTCCAAACCCGCTCTATCTGTCTCTCAAGGCTCCACTCCCACTCTGTGTGTCGTTCTGCCTACAGACCCCGCTCTGCATCTCTCCCCAGATCTTCACACTCTGTTTTGCCTGTTCCCCATGGGCTGTAGTCCCCGTACTGGCTATTCCGCCGTGGATGTAGTCACGCTCTGCCTGTGTTCCCAGGCTCAAGTATAGTTCAGCCTGTCTTCCCAGTCCCCAGTCCCGAATTGCTCGTCACATCAGAGTCCTGATATGCTCTGCCTCTCTCCCCAGGCTCCAATCCCGCTCTGCCTCCCTACCCAGGCTCCACCCCCGGTCTGCCTAGCCCTCCAGGCTCCACACACGCTCTCCCTGTACCCCCAGGGTCCACACCCGCTCTGCCTGCTTCCCCAAGAGCCATTCCCGCTCTTCCTGACTGTCGATTCTCCAGTCGCTCTCTGCCTATTACCCTAGGCTACACACCCCGCTCTGCCTGTCGGCCCAGGGATACAGACTCAGTTTTGACAGTTTCCCCAGGGCTGTAGCCCTTCCCCCCCCCCCCCCCCCCACTGCCTGTCTCCCAAGGCTCAATTTCTGCTTGACTCCCCACACAGCAGTTCCGATTTCTCTGTCTCCACATGCTCCAGACCGGCTCTGCATGTCCAGGTCGGAATGTCTCCCAGGCTCCAGCCCTGCTTTGCCTGTGCCCCCAGGCTCCAGTCCAGGTCTGTTTGTCTTCCCAGACTCCAATCTCGCTCTGCCAGTCTCCCCACTATTCAGTCCCGCTCTGCCCGTCTCTACCCGTCTGCTAACCCGCTCTACCTGTCTCCCAAGGCTCCAATACCCCCTGTGTATGTTTCTGGCGACAGATCCCGCTCTGCATCTCTCCCCAGTACTGCACTCTCTAGTTTGCCTGTTCCGTAAGGTCATTAGTCCCCGCCCTGGCTGTTCCCCCAGGGTTGTAAGCCCGCTCAGCCTTGTCCCCAGGCTCGAGTATCGTTCTCCCTGTCTCCCCAGTCTCCAGTCCCGCATTGCCCGTCACCTCAGGGTCCTTACATGCTCTGCCTCCCTGCAGAGTCTCCTCACACGCTTTGCCTGTCTACCAAGTCTCCATTACGGCACTGCCTGGCTCCACAGGCTCCACATCCGCTCTGCATGTCTCTCGAGTCTCCAGTCCCGCTATGCCCGTCTACCCAGTCTCCATTTCCGCACTGCCAGTCCCCGAGACTTCACAACCACTCTGCCTTTCTCTCAATTCTCCAGAACCGCTCTGCAAGTCTCTCAAGATGCAAGCCCATCTCTGCCTGTCTCCACAGGCTCGACTCCCGCTATGTCGGTCTCCCAAGGGGCTCTAGTCTCCGTACTGGCTTTTCCCCCAGAGATGTAGTCACGCTCTGCCTGTGATCCCAGGTTCAAGTAGAGTTCTGCCTGTCTTCCCAGTCCCCAGTCCCGACTTGCCCGTCACATCACAGTCCTGATATGCTCTGCCTCTCCAAGCCCGCTCTGTCTGTCTCTCCAGGCTCCACCCCGGTCTGCCTGGCGATCCAGGCTCCGCTCACGATCGCCCTGTACCCCCTGGGTCCACACCCGCTCTGCCTGCTTTCCCAAGATCCATTCCCGCTCTTCCTGACTGTCGAGTCTCCAATCGCTCTCTCCCTATAACCCTAGGCTGTAAACCCGCCCTGCCTGTCTCCTCGGTTTCCAGTCCCCCTCTGGCCGTCTCTGCAGGCTGCTAACCCCCTCTCTCTGTCTCCCCAGGCCCCAGTCCCGCGCTCTTTGCTCCCAAGTTTCCAGTTACGCTCTGCATGTCCCAATACGATCCTGTCCCGTTCTGGCTATCTCCGGAACTCCAGCCTCGATCTGCCTGTCTCCCTATGCTCCAATTCCGGTCCTCCTGTGTCCCCAGTCACCATTCCTGCTCTGCCTGTTACCCCGACTCCAGTCCCCCTTTGCCTCCCTCACCATGCTCCAGACGCGCTCCCCCGTCTCACCAGACTCGTGTCCCGCTCCGTCGGGCTTTCTAGGCTTCAGTCCCGCTCTGTCCGTCTCCCCAAGCTGCCGTGCCGCTCAATCTGTGCCCCCCCCCCTTCTGCCTGTTACCCCAGGCTCCAGTCCCGCTCTCTGTCTCACCAGGCTCCAACCCTGCTCTGCCTGTCATCCCAAACTCCAGTCCCGCTCTGCCTGTCTCCCGAGACTCCAGTCCCGCTCTGCCGTTATCCCCTGTCACAAGTACACTTCTGCCTGTCTTTGACGCCTCCAGTCCCGCTCTACCTGTATCCCCGGACTCCTGCCGGCTCAGTCTGTCTCCGCAGGCTATAGTCCCGCTCTGCCTGTCTGCCCGAACCCGGTCCCGCTCCGTCTGTCTCCAAAAGCGCCATCCGTCTCTGCAAATCTTCCAGGCTCCAGTCCCGAGCTGTCTGTCTCCCCACTACCCATTCCCGCTCTGCCTGGCTCCCCAATCTCCAGTCACGCTCTGCCTGTCTCCCCAGGCTACTTCCCCGCAATGCCTATCTCCCCTGTCTCCAGTACCGCTCTGCCTGTCTCTGCAGCCTCCAGTCCCGCTCTGCCTCGCTCTCCAGGCTCCAGTCCCGCTCTGCCTGTCTCCCCAGGCTACTTTCCCGCAATTTCTGTCTCCCCGGCTCCTGTCCCGCTCTGCTGTTCATCCCTGTCTCAAGTACCGCTCTGCCTGTCTCTGCAGCCTCCAGTCCCGCTCTGCCTCGCTCTCCAGGCTCCAGTCCCGCTCTGCCTGTCTCCCCAGGCTACTTTCCCGCAATTTCTGTCTCCCCGGCTCCTGTCCCGCTCTGCTGTTCATCCCTGTCTCAAGTACCGCTCTGCCTGTCTCTGCAGCCTCCAGTCCCGCTCTGCCTCGCTCTCCAGGCTCCTGTCCCGCTCTACTTGTATCTCCTGTCTCCAGTCCCGCTCTGCATGTCTCCATAGCCTTCAGTCCCGCTCTGCCAGTTTCCGGAGTCCCCAGTCCCGCTCTGCCTGTTCCCCGGGGCTCCGGTCCCGCAGTTCCGGTATCCCTAGGCCCCAATCGAGGCCTGCCTGTCTCCCCAGAACCATCCCGGCACTGTCTGTCTCCCCTACTCCAGTTCCGATTTGCCAGTCTCCACAGACTCCACTCCCGCTCTGCCTGCGTCCCCAGGATTAATTTCCGCTCTGCCTGTCTCCCCAGTCTCCATCCTCGATTTGCCTGTCTCCTCCGACGCCAGTCCCTCTTTGCCAGTGTCTACTTGCTTGAGACACGGTCTGCCTGTCTCGCGAGACTCCAGTCCCGTTCAGTCTGTCTGCCCAGGCTCCAGTCCGGCTGTGGATGACTTGCCAGGCTGCAGTCCCGCTCTGCTCGCCATCTCTGTTCCTAACGGGATCTGTCTCTCTCCCCAGTCTCCTTACACGCTCTGCCGTCTATCCAGTCACCAGTGCCGCTCTGCCTGTCTCCCTAGTCTCCAGAACCGCTCTGCCTGTCTCGACAGGCTCCACACCCACTCTGCCTGTCTTGGCGGAGTCCAGTCACGCTCTGCGTCTGACCAGTATCCGGTCCCGCTCTGCCCGTCTCCCCAGGCTCCAGTCACGCTCTGCCTGCCTCCCCAGGTTTCAGTCCCGCTCTGCCTGCCTCCCCAGTCCCGCTCTGCCGCTCTCCCCAGGCACAGTCCCGCTCTGCCGCTCTCCCCAGGCACAGTCGCGCTCTGCCGCTCTCCCCAGGCACAGTCCCGCTCTGCCGCTCTCCCCAGGCACAGTCCCGCTCTGCCGCTCTCCCCAGGCACAGTCCCGCTCTGCCGCTCTCCCCAGGCACAGTCCCGCTCAGCCTGCCTCCCAAGGCACTATTGCCGCTCTGCTCGTCTCCCCACGATCCAGTTATCCTGCGCCTGTTTCCCATGTTTCTTGCCGCGCTCTGTCTGTGCCAATCGGCTCCAGTCCCACTCTGTCAGTCTCTCAGGTCTCCAGTCCCATTCTGCCTGTCCCCCCAGGATCCAGTCCCGCTGTGCCTGTATCTCTGACCCCCAAACCCGGTCTGCCTGTCTCCCCAGTCTCCATCCTCGATCTCCCTATCTCCTCCGAATCCAGTCCCTCTTTCCCAGTGTCCACTGGCTTGAGACGCGCTCCGCCTGTCTCCCGAGACTCCAGTCCCATTCCGTCTGTCTGCCCAGTCTCCAGTCCCGCTCCACATGACTTCCCAGGCGCCTGTCCCGCTCTGCTTGTCTCCCCAGGCTCCAGTCCCGCTCTCCCCCTTCCCTCAGGGTCTTAACGTGCTCTGCCCATCTTCCCAGTCTATTTACACGCTCTGCTTGTCAACCCAGTCTCCAGTCCGGCTCTGCCTGTGTCCCTTGTCTCCAGACCCGCACTGCCGGTCTCCCTAGGCTCCAATCCAGGTCTGCCTGCCTCCCCAGATCCATCCCCGCACTGCCTGTTTCCTCCTAATCCAGTTCCGATTTGTCAGTCTCCCCAGGATTCAGTCCCGCTTTGCCCGACTCCCCAGTCTCCTAACCCGCTCTACCTGCCTCCCAAGGCTCCAATCCCACTCTGTCTATATTTTTGGCTACAGACCCCGCTCTGCACCTCTCCCCAGTACAGCACTTTCTGTTTTGCCTGTTCCGCAAGGGCTGTAGACCCCGTACTGGCTGTCCCCCCCATGTCTGTAGTCCCGCTCTGCCTGTGTACCAAGTCTCCAGTCCCGCATTGCGCGTCACCTCAGGGGCCTAACAAGCTCTGCCTCTCGTCCCCGGCTCCTTTAACGGTCTGCCTGTCTACCCAGTCTCCAGTCCGTCTCTGCCTATCTCTCTAGTCTCCAGGCCAGCTCTGCCTGTCTCCAAAGTCTCCACACACGCTCTGCCCGTATACCCAGTCTCTAGACCCGCTCTGCCTGTCTCTCAAGGTTTCAGAGCAGCTGTTCCTGTCTCTTACGCCGCCCCCTTCCCTCTGTATGTCTCCCCAGAGTCCAGTCCCGCTCTCCCTGCCTCCCCAGGCACCAGTGCCGCTCAGCCTGCCTCACAATGTTCTAGTCGCGCTCTGTCTGTCCCTATAGGCTCCAGTCCCGCTATGTCTGTCTCCCTAAACGCCAAGCCCGGACTGCCTGTCTCCCCAGTCACCATCCTCGATCTGCCTGTCTCCTCCGACTCCCTCGTCTCCACACTCGCTCTGCCTGGGTCCCAATCTCCAGACCCGCTCTGCCAGTCTCTCCACGCTCCAGTCCCGCTATGCCTGTGTCCCAAAGCTCCAGTCCCACTTTCCACTTCACCCCAGGGTCCTAACATGCCTCTCGCCCCAGGCTTCATACACGGTCTGCCCGTCTACCAGTCTTCAGCCCTCTCTGCCTGTCTCTCTAGTCTCTAGACCCGCTCTGCCTGTTCCCCGAGGCTCCAGTCCCGCTGTGCCTGTCCCCCCAGGATCCACTCACGCTCTGCCTCTCCAGGATTCAGTCCCATTCTGCCCGTCTCCCCAGTCTCCTAACCCGCTTTACCTGTCTCCCAAGGCTCCAATCCCCATCTGTCTATATTTCTGGCTGCAGAACATTCTCTGCATCTCCCCCCAGTATTGCACTCTCTGTTTTGCCTGTTCCGTAATGGATGTAGTATCCGTACTGGATGTACCGCCAGGGGTGTAGGCCCGCTATGCCTGTCTCCCTAAGCTGAATTATCGCTCTGCCTGTCTCTCCAGTCTCCAGTACCGCATTGGCCGTCACCTCAGGGCCCTAACCTTCTCTGCCCCACTCCCTGGTCTGCAGACCCGCTCTGCCTGTCTCCCAAGTCTCCAGACCCGCTCTGCCAGTCTCTGAAGGTTCCAAATCCGCTCTGCCTTTCTCCCCAGACTCCAGTCCGTGCTCTGCCTGTCTGCCTAGGTTCCAATCCAGGACCACATTTATTCAGAGTCTCTTGTCCAGCTCTGCCTGTCTCCCCGGGCTCCGGTCCAGCTCTGCCTGTGTCGCAGGCTAAAGTCCCCGCTCTGCCTGTCGCCCGAGGGAAACAGTCTCCGTTTTCTCTTTTCCCAAAGTCCAGTAGTCACTGCTCAGCCTGCCTCCCCAGGCTCCAGTCGCGCTCTGCCTCTCATCCCAGGCTACAGTTCCGCTCTGCCCGTCTCTTCACACTCGTCACGCTCTGTCTGTCTCGCCAGGCTCCAGTCCCTCTGTGTCAGTCTTCCCGCTCTGGCTCTCTTCCTAGTGCTACACTCTCTGTTTTGCCTGTTTCCCAGGGGCTGTAGTACCCGCTCTGCCTGTCTCCCCAGGCTCCAGTCCGGCCCTGCCTCCCTCCCCAGGCTTCAGCCACGGTCTCATTGCTTCCCCAGGTACCAGTCGCACTCTACCCGCCAACATAGTCTACTGACTTTCTCTCTCTGTCTCCGTGGCCTCCAATCGCGCTCTGCCTGTATTCCGAGTCTCCAATCCCGGTCTGCATGTCTCCCCAGGCTCCAGTCCAGCTGTGACTGTTTTCACTGACTTCTAACCCGCTCTGCCTGTCTTCAAAGTCTCCGATCCAACTCTCCCTGTCTCCCCAGATTCCAGTCCCGCTCTGCCTGTCTACTCAGGTTCCAGTCTCGCACTCAGTGTCTCCCCAAGCTCCACACCCCCTCTGCCAGTATTCGCAGGCTCCAGTCCCGCACTGCCCATCTCCCCAGTCCCTCTCTGCCTGTGTCCCCGGGTCCCACAGCCTCTCTGCCATTTCTTCGAGGGCTCTAGTTCCACTCTGCCTGTCACCTCAGGAACCATCTCTGCTCTTGCTGTTTCCACAAGCTCCGGTCGCGCTCTTCCAGCCTCCGAGTGCCCAAGTTCCGCTCTGCCTGTCTCCCCAGGCTCCAGTTCCGCTCTGCCTGTCTTCCAGGCTCCAACCCCGCTCTGCCTCACTCCCCAGAATCAGGTCCTGCTCTGTCTGTCTCCTCTCGTCTCCTCCCCCGCCCTGCATGTCCCCCAGGCTCAGTCCCGCCCTGCCTGTCTCCCCAGGCTCCAGTCCCGTTCTTTGCGTCTCCCCAGGTTCCAGTCCCCCGCTGTCGGCCTCCCCAGAATTCCAGTCCCGCCGAGCCTCCCCAGGCTCCAGTCTCCTTCTTTGCGTCTCCCCAGGTTCCAGTCCCTTCGCTGTCTGCCTCCCTAGGCTCCATTCCTGCTCTCTCTGTATTTCCTGGGCTACGGTCCCCGCCCTGCCTGTCTAACCAGGCTCAGCCCCGCCCTGCCTGTCTCCCAAGGCTCCAGTCCCGTTCTTTGCGTCTCCCCAGGCTCCAGTCCTGCTCTGTCTGTATTCACAGGGCTACAGTTCCCGCTCTGATGTTTCACCAGAGCTCCAATCTCCGTTTCTTCCTGTTGCCCCAGTGCTGCAGTCCCGGCACTGCCTCTCTCACCAGGGCTGTATTTCCCGCTATTTCTGTGTCCACAGGCTCCAGTCCCCCTCTGCCTGACTCCCCAGGCTCCAGTCCCGCTCTGCCTGAATCACCAGGCCCCAGTCTCGCTCTGCCTGACTCACCAGGCTCCAGTCCCGCTCTGCCTGACTGCACAGGCTCCAGTCCCGCTCTGCCTCACTCCCCAGGCTCCAGTCCCGCTCTGCCTGACTCACCAGGCTCCAGTCCCGCTCTGCCTGACTCACCAGACTCCAGTACCGCTCTGCCTGACTCCCAAGGCTCCAGTCCCCCTCTGCCTGACTCACCAGGCTCCAGTCGCGCGTCGCTTGCCTCCCAGTCTCAATTTTTTCTCTGCCCGTATTCCGAGACCCCAATCCAGTTATGCATGTCTTCCCAGTCTCCATTCCCGCTTTACATGGTTCCAAGGTTCCAGTCCCGCTCTGCCGTTCTCCCTTGTCTCAAGTACCGTTCTGTCCGTCTCTTCAGCCTCTAGTACCTCTCTGCCTGGCTCCCCAGGCTCCAGCCCAGCTCTGCCTGTCTCCCCAGGCTGTAATGCCGGTCTGCCTGTCTCCCCAGGCTCCAGTCCCGCTCGGCCTGTCTCCCCAGGCTCCAGTCCCGCTCTGCCTGTCTCCCCAGGCTCCCTTCCCGCTCTGCCTGTCTCCCCAGGCTCCAGTCCCGCTCTGCCTGTCTCCCCAGGCTCCCTTCCCGCTCTGCCTGTCTCCCCAGGCTCCCTTCCCGCTTTGCCTGTCTCCCCAGGCTCCAATCCCGCTCTGCCTGTCTCCCCAGGCTCCAGTCCCGCTCTGCCTGTCTCCCCAGGCTCCAGTCCCGCTCTGGCTGTCTCGCAGGCCACAATCCCCCTCTGCCTGTCACCTCAGGCTACAATCCCGCTCTGCCCTTCTCTTCACACACGAGTCATGCTCTGTCTGTCTCGCCAGGCCACATTCCCTCTCTGTGTATCTTTCCTGGGATAAAAACCCCGCTCTGGCTCAATTACTAGTGCTACAGTCTCTGTTTTGCATGTTTCCCAAGGGATTTAGTCCCCGCTCTGCCCGTCTCCCAAGGCTCCTAACAAGCTCTGCCTATCTCCTCAGACTCACGTTCCGCTCTGCCTGTCTCCACAGGCTTCAGCCACGGTCTGACTGTCTCCCCAGACACCAGTCCCAGTATGTCTGTCTCCGTAGTCTCCAATCGCGCTCTGCCTATATTCCGAGTCTCCAAATCCGGTCGACATGTCTCCCGAGGCTCCAGTCCAGCCCTGCCTGTTTTCACAGATTCCGAACCCACTCTCACTTACTCCCCCGTCTCCACTCCCGCTCTGCCAGTCTTCCCAGGCGACGGTCCCGCTCTGCCCAACTCCTCAGGCTCCTAACCCTTTCTGCCTGTCTCCCCAAGCTCAGTCCTGCACTGCCTGTGTCCCCAGGCTCCAGTCCCGTTCTTTGCGTCTCCCCAGGCTCCAGTCCTGCGTTGTCTGTCTTCCCAGGGCTACAGACCCCCCTCTGCCTGTCTCCCCAGAGCTCCAGCCTCGTTTTTTCCTGTTCCACCATCGCTGCAGTCCCGACACTGCCTCTCTCACCAGGGCTGTAGTTTCCGCTATTTCTGTGTCCACAGGCTCCAGTCCCGCTCTGCCTGACTCACCAGGCTCCAGTCCCGCTCTGCCTGAATCCCCAAGCTCCAGTCCCGCTCTGCCTGTCTCCCCAGGCCCGAGGCCCGCTCTGCCACACTCACCAGGCTCCAGTCCCGCTCTGCCTGACTCCCCAGACTCCAGTCCCGCTCTGCCTGACTCCACAGGCCCCAGTCCCCCTCTGCCTGACTCCCCAGGCTCCAGTCCCGCTCTGCTTGACTCAACAGGCTCCAGTCCCGCTCTGCTTGTCACCCAGTTTCATTTTTTTCTCTGCCTGTATTCCTAGCCTCCAATCCCGGTCTGCATGTCTTCCCAGTCTTCATCCCAGCTCTGCATGTCCCAAGGTTCCAGTCCCGCTCTGCCATCGGGCAGGAGATTCAGAAGTCTGAGAACACGGACGAACAGACTCAAAAACAGCTTCTTCCCCACTGTCACCAGACTCCTAAATGACCCTTTTATGGACTGTCCTCATTAACACTACACCCTGTCTGCTTCATCCGATGCCAATGCTTATGTAGTTACATTGTATATCTTGTGTTGCCCTATTATGTATTTTCTTGAATTCTGTTCAATTCCCTTTTCTTCCCATGTACTGAATGATCTGTGGAGCTGCTTGCAGAAAAATACTTTTCACTGTACCTCGGTACACGTGACAATAAACAAATCCAATCCAATCCAATCCAATCCTGCATCCCAAGACTCTAGTCCGGCTCCGACCGTTTTTCCAGGTTCCAGTCCCGCTCTGACCTTCTTTCCAGGCTCCAGTCCCGCTCTGCCGTTCTCCCCTGTCTCAAGTACCGTTCTGTCTCTCTCTGCTGCCTCTTGTACCGCTCTGCCAGTCTCCTCAAGCAGTAGTTGCGCTCTACCTATCTTTCCAGGCTCGAGTCCAGCTCTGCCTGTGTTCCCAGTGTCCTGTCCGCTCTGCCTGTCTCCCCTGGCTCTAGTCACGATCTGCCTGTGTCAGAGGCTGCATTCCCACTCTGCCTGACTCCCCAGACACGAGTGCCGCTCTGCCATTCTCCCCAGGCACCCAAACGGCTCTGGCTCTCTCCCCAGAATCCAGTCCCCGTTTGCCAATCTCCCCATGCTCCAGACCCGCTCTGTCTGAATCCCCAGTCTCCAGCCCCGTTCTGTGCGTCTCCACAGGCTTCAGTCCTGGCTCTGCCTGTCTACCCAGTCTCCATCCCCGCACTGCCTTCCACCCAGACTCTTCAACCGCTCTGCCTGTCTCCCCAGGCTTCAATCCCGCTCTGCCTGTCACCTCAGGGCTGGATCCCCAGGGCTGTCGTTCCCGCACTGCCTGTCTCCCCAGGTTTCAGTCCCGCTTTGCCTGTCACCTCAGGCCTGGATCCCCAGGGCTATAGTTCCCGCACTGCCTGTCGTCCCAGACTCCAGTCCCGCTCGGCCTGTCTCCGCAGGCTCAAGCGTCGCTCTGTCTCTCTCTCTCTCCAGGCTCCATTCCAGCTCCGCCTGTCTCCCCATACTCCTTCCCCGCAGTTCCTGTTGGGCCATGAATGCAATTTCCGTTTTGCCTGTTCCCCCAGGGCTGTAGTCCCCAATTTGCCTGTCTCCCCATGCTCCATTCAAGATCTGCTTCTCTTCCCAGCCATCCAACACGCTCTGTCTATCTCCCCAGACTCCGGTCACGCTCTCCCTGTCTCCCCTGATTCCAGACCCGCTCTGTCTGTCTCCCCAGGTTCCAGACCCGCTCTCTGTGTCTCCCGAAGCTTCACTCCTCCGCACGTCTCCCCAGGCTCCAGTCCCGCTGTGCCTGTCTCCTCCGGCTCTAGTCGCGCTCTGTCAGTCACCACAGGCCCCAGCCCCTCTCTGTCTGTATTCGCTGAGCGACAACGCCCGCTCTGCCTCACTTCCGAGTGCGACAGTCTCTGTTTTGCCTGTTCCCCAAGGGCTGTAGTCCCCGCTCTGCCCGTCATCCAAGGCTCCTAACAAGCTCTGCATGTCTCCCCAGGCTCACGCCCCGCCCTTCCTGTCTCCCCAGACACCAGTCCCGCTCTGACTGTCTCCGTAGTCTACAATCGCGCTAAGCCTGTATTCCATGGCTCCAAACCAGCTCTTCGTATCTTCCAAGTCTCCAATCGCGCTCTGGCTGTATTCTGAGGCTCCAATCCCTGTCTGCATGTCTCTCCAGGCTCCAGTCCTGATCTGGCCGTCACCCAGGCTCCTAACAATATCTGTCTGACTCCCTAGGCTCCAGCCCCATTCTTTCTGTCTCCCCAGGTCCCAGACCCGCGCTTTCTGCCTCCCCAGGCTCCAGGCCTGCTCTGCCTGTATTCCCAGGGCTACAGTCCCCGCTCTGCCTGCCTCACCAGAGCTCCAGCCTCCGTGTTTGCCTGTTCCACCAGGGCTGCAGTCCCGGCTCTGCCTCTCTAACCAGGGCTGTACTTCCGCTCTGTCTCTGTTCACAGGGTCCAGTCCCGCTCTGCTTGGCTCCCAGTCTCAATTTTTCCCATTCCTTTATTCCTAGGCTCCAATCCCGGTCTGCATGCCTTCCCAGTCTCCATCCCCGCTCTGCATGTTTCCAAGGCACGCTCTTCCCGTCTTCCCAGGCTCCAGTCACGCTCGGCCTCCTCCCCTGTCTCAAGTACAGCTCTGCCTGTCTCAGCAGCCTCCAGAACCTCTCTGCCTGCCTACCCAGGCTCTAGTCAGGCTCTGCCTGTCTCGGCAGTCTCCAAAACCGCTCTGCCTGTCTCCCCAGGCTCCAGTCCCGCTCTGCCTGTCTCGGCAGTCTCCAGAACCGCTCTGCCTGTCTCCCCAGGCTCCAGTCCCGCTCTGCCTGTCTCGGCAGCCTCCAGAACCGCTCTGCCTGTCTCCCCAGGCTCTAGTCAGGCTCTGCCTGTCTCGGCAGCCTCCAGAACCCCTCTGCCTGTCTCCCCAGGCTCCAGTCCCGCTCTGCCTGTCTTCCCAGGCTCCAGTCCCGCTCTGCCTGTCTCCCCAGGCTCCAGTCCCGCTCTGCCTGTCTCCCCAGGCTCCAGGCCGGCTCTGCTTTGTCGCAGGCTACATTCCAGTTCAGCTGCCTCCCCAGGCTCCAGTCCAGCTCTGCCTGTCTTTCCAGTCTCTTGTCCAGCTCTCCCTGACCACCCAGGCTCCAGTCACGCTCCGCCTGCCTCCCCAGGCACCAGTGCCGCTCTGCCATTCTCCCCAGGCACTTAACCTGCTTTGCCTGTCTCCCCAGAGACCAGCCCAGCTCTGCCAGTCTCCCCATGCTGCAGACCCGCTCTGCCGGAATCCCCAGTCTCTCGTCCCCTTCTGCCCGTCTCCGCAGGCTTCTATCGTGGCTCTGCCTGTCTCCCCAGGCTCCAGTCCCGCTCTGCCGGTTTCCTCAGGCTCCAGTACCGCTCTGTATGACCCCTCAATGCCCAGTCCCGCTTTACCGGACTCCGCATGCTCCAGACCCACTCTGCCTGAATCCCCAGTCTTCAGTCCCATTCTGTCCATCTCCGCAGGCTCCAATCCTGGCTCTGCCTGTCTCCCCAGATTCCAGTCCCGTTTTGCCTGTGTCCTCAGGCGCCAGTACCGCTCTGCATGTCCCTCCAGGCGGCAGTCCCGCTCTGACTGACTCCACAGTCTCCAAATGCGCTCTTCTTGTATCCCTTGGGCTGCAATTCCTGTCTGCCTGGCTACCCAGTCTCCATCCCCTCTGCCCGCCTCTCCAGACACCAGACCCGCTCTGCCTGTCACCCCAGGATTCAGTCAATCTCGGCCTGTCTCTCCAGGCTTATGCATCGCTCTGTCAGTCTCCCCAGGCTCCAGTCCGGCTCTCCCGTCTTCCTCGGCTCCGAACCTACTCTGCATTCCTCCCCAGGCTCCTAACACGTTCTGCCTGTTTTGCCATTATCCAGACCCGCTCTACCTGTCTTGCAAGGTTCCAGACCCGCTCTACCTGTCTTGCAAGGTTCCAGTCCCGCTATGCCCGTCTCTCAAGGTTCCAGACCCGCTCTGCCTGTCTTGCAAGGTTCCAGTCCCGCTCTGCCTGTCACCGCAGTCACCAGTCCCGCTCTCCCTGCATCCCCAGAGACCTGTACCGCCCTGCCTATCTGTACAGATTCCAGTCCAGCTCTGCCTGTCTCTCCAGGTTCCAGTCCCGCTCTCTGTGTCTCCCCAAGCTCCACTCCCGCTTTTCCTTTCTTCCCAGGCTCCACTCCCGATCTCTCCATCTCCACAGACTCCTATCCCGCTAATCCTGTCGCCCCTGGCTCGAGTCCTACTCTGCCTGTCTTCTCGGGTCCCATTCCTACTCCTATTTCTTCCCGTTATCCTGTTCCACTCTGCCTGTCATCCCACGATCCAGTTCCGCTCTCGCTGTCTCCCAAGGCACCAGTCCCGCTCTTCCTGTCTGCTCTTGGTCATATCCCGATCCACCTGTCTGCCCAGGCTCCAGCCCCGCTCTGCCTGTCTGCCCAGGCTCCAGCCCCGCTCTGCCTGTCTGCCCAGACTCCAGCCCCGCTCTGCCTGTCTGCCCAGGCTCCAGCCCCGCTCTGCCTGTCTGCCCAGGCTCCAGTCCCGCTCTGCCTGTCTGCCCAGGCTCCAGCCCCGCTCTGCCTGTATGCCCAGGCTCCAGCCCCCCTCTGCCTGTCTGCGCAGGCTCCAACCCCGCTCTGCCTGTCTGCCAAGGCTCCAACCCCGCTCTGCCTGTCTACCCAGGCTCCAGTCCCGCTCTGCCTGTCTGACCAGGCTCCAGCCCCGCTCTGCCTGTCTGCCCAGGCTCCAGCCCCGCTCTGCCTGTCTACCCAGGCTCCAGCCCCGCTCTGCCTGTCTGCCCAGGCTCCAGCCCCGCTCTGCCTGTCTGCCCAGGCTCCAGCCCCGCTCTGCATGTCTGCGCAGGATCCAGTCCCGCTCTGCCAGTCTGCGCAGGATCCAGTCCCGCTCTGCCTGACTTCACAGGCTCTAGTCCCGCTCTGTCTGTCTCCCCAGGTTCCAGTTCCGTGCCGTCTGCCTCCCCAGGTTCCAGTCCTGCTCTCTCTGTATTCCCAGGGCTAGAAGCCCCGCTCTGCCTGCATCCCCAGAGCTACAGTCTCTTTTTTTGCATGTTCCCCAAGCTGTCGTCCCGGCACTGCCAATCTCACCAGAGTTGTAGTTCCCTCTCTGCCTGTGTCTAAAAGCTCTAGTCTCGCTCTGCCTGTCTCACGGGCTCCACTCCCGCTCTTCCGGCTTCCCAGGATCAGTCCCGCTCTGCCTGTCTCCCCCGTCTCCACCCCGCTCTGCCTGTATCCCCAGACTCCAGTGCCGTTCTGCCTGTGTCGCAGGCTACAGTCCCGCTCTGCCTGTCTCCCCAGGATCCAGTCCCGCTCTGCCTGTCTCCCCAGGCTGCAGTCCCGCTCTGCCTGTCTCCTAAAACTCCAGTGCCGTTCTGCCTGTGTCGCAGGCTACAGTCCCGCTCTGCCTGTCTCCCCAGGCTGCAGTCCCGCTCTGCCTGTCTCCTAAGACTCCAGCCATGCTCTGCCGGTCTCCCCAGGCCCCAGTCCCCTGTCTGTCTTCTCTGGGCTACAAACACCGCTTTGACTCTCTTCCTAGAGCTACAGTCTCTGTTTTTCCTGTTTCCCGATGGCTGTAGTCCCCGCTCTGCCCGTCTCCCCAGGCTCCTAACAACATCTGCCTGTCTCCCCACGCTGCAGCCGAGCTCTGCCTGACTCCCCAGGCCCCAGCCCTACTCTACCCGCCTCCCTAGTCCCCTAAGGTATTCTCCCTGTCTCCCCAGACACCAGTCCCGCTCCATCTGTCTCCTTAGTCACCAGTCACGCTCTGTCTGTATCCCTAGACTCGTAACCAGCTCTTCCTATGTTCCAAATGTCCAATCGCGCTCTGCCTGTATTCCGAGTCTCCAATTCCGGTTTGCATGTCTCCCCAGGCTCCAGTCCAGCTGTGCCTGTCTCTCCAGACGCCAGTCCCACTCTGCCTGTCTCTCCAGGCTCCAGTCCCACTTTGTCTCTCCAGGCTCTAGTCCAGCTAGGCAAGACTTCCCAGAATCCAGTGTCGCTCTCCCTCTCTTCGCAGAGTCCAGCCCCGATCTACCTGTCTCCTAACGCTCCAGCCCTGCCCTGCCTGTCTCCACAGGCTCCAGTCCCGATCTGCCTGTCTTCCTCGGATCCAGTCACGTTCTGTCGTTCTCCCTTGTCCCCCGGCACCGCTATTCCTGCCAGTGCAGCCTCCAGTGCCGCTCTGACCGTCTCCCCAGGCTCTACTCGCGATCTACCTGTCTCCCCAGGCTGCAGTCCCGCTCTGCCTGTCTCCCGAGGCTCCAGTCCCGCTCTGCCTGTCTCGCTTGATACCGGCCCGCTCTGCCTGTCTCCCCAGGCTCCAGTCCCACTCTGCTGTCCCCCCATGTTCCAGTTACTCTCTGTCTGTCTGCTCAGGCTGCAGTCCCTCTCAGTCTGTGTTCCCAGGGCTTCAGTCTTCGATCGGCCTGTCTGCCCTGGTATACAGTCTCCGTTTTGCCTCTTGCCCCAGGTCTGTACTTCCCGCTCTGCTTGTCTCCCAGGTTTCCAGGCCCTCTCCGCCTGTCCACCAGTTTCCAGTCACGCTCTGTCTGTTTTACCAGGGCTACAGACCCCGCCCTGCCTTTCCCGCTCTTCCTGTTTCCTCAGGGCTGTAGTTCCCGCACTACCTTTCCTGCCAGCCTCCAGTCCCGCTCTCGCTGTCTCCCCAGTCTCAAGCCCCGCTTTGCCCGTCTACCCAGGCTCCAGTCCTGGTCTCCCGGTCTCTCGAGTCTCCGAAACTGCTGTTCCTGACTCCTCAGGCTCCTAAAACGCTCTGCCTGTGTTCCCAGTCTCCAGTCCTCTTCCTGATTCCGCAGGCTCCAGTCCCGCACTGCGTTCTCCCCACAGACCAGTCACGCTCTGCCGGTCTCCCCAGGCCCCAGTCTATTTCTATCTGTCTTCCCTGGGCTACAAACACCGCTCTGCCTCACGTCCTAGGGCTACAGTCTCTGTTTTGCCAGTTCCCCGAGGTCTGTAGTCCCCGCTCTGCTCGTCTCCCCAGGCTCCTAACAACATCTGTCTGTCTCCCCAGGCCCCAGTCTATTTCAATCTGTCTTCCCTGGGCTACAAACACCACTCTGCCTCAATTCCTAGTGCTATAGTGTCTTTTTTGCCTGTTCCCCGTGGGCTGAAGTGACCGCTCTGCCCGTCTCCCCAGGCTCACGTACACCTCTGCCTGTCCACCAGTTTCAGTCGCGCTCTGTCTCACTTCCCAGAGCTACGGTCCCCGCCCTGCCTTTCTCCGCAGGGCTGTAGTTCTCGCACTGCCTGTCCTCCCAGCTTCGAGTCCCGTTCTCCCTGACTCCCCAGTCTCAAGCCCCGCTGTACAAATCTACCCAGGCTCCAGTCCCGCTCTCCCCGTCTCCCGATACTCCGAACCTGACTCCCCAGGCTCTTAAGAGTCTGTGCCTGTCTCCACAGACAGCAGTACCGCTCTGTCTGTGTCCCTCGTCTCCAATCGCGCTCTGCCTGCACCCCTAGGCTCCGAACCAGCTCTTCCTAGCTTCGAAGTCTCCAATCGCGCTCTGCCTGTATTCCGAGTCTCCAATCCCGGTCTGCATGTTCTCCAAACTCCAGTCCCGCTCCGCCTGTCACTCCAGGCTCCAATCCCATTCTGCCTGTCTCCCGAGGCTCCGAACCTGCTGTGCCTGCCTCCGCAGGCTCGTAAAACGCTCTGCCTGTGTCCATAGTCTCCAGTCCCGCTATTCCCGTCTCCCAAGGTTCGAGTCCCGCTATTTCCGTCTCCCAAGGTTCCAGTCCCGCTCTATCTCTCACCTCAGGCTCCAATACCGCTCTGCCTGTCACCCCAGTCTCCATCCCTTTTATGCCTGTCGGCCCAGGGACACAGTCTCCGTGTTCCGTGTTCCCCCAGGGCGGCAGTCCCAGCTCTGCCTGTCTCCCCAGGCTCCTAGCCCGCTCTGCCTGTCTTTAAAGACTGCGGTCCCGCTCTCCCTGTATCACCAGATCCCAGCCCCGCTCTGCCTCTCACCCCAGGCCCCAGTCCCTCTCTGTCTGCCTTCTCTGGGCTACCGCTCTGCCTCACTTGTTAGTGCTACAGTCTCTGTTTTGCCAGTTTCACGAGGGATGTAGTCCCAGCTCTGCCCGTCACCTCAGGCTCCTAACAACATCTGTCTGTCTCCCCAGGCTCCAGTCCCGCTCTGCTTGTCTCCCAGTCTCAATATTTTTCTCAGCCTGTATCCTGGTCTCCAATCCCGGTCTACATGTCTTCCCAGTCTCCATCCCCACTCTGCATGTTTCCAGGCTTCGTGTCCGGCACTGAATCCCACCCAAGACTCCGGACACGCTCTGCCCGTCAGCCCAGGCTCCAGTCCCGCTCTGCCGATCTCCCGAGGCTCCGAATCTGCTGTGCCTGCCTCCCCAGGCTCCTAAAACGCTCTTCCTGTGTCCCCAGTCTCCAGTCTGTCACCTAAGGCTCCAGCACGCTCTGCCTGTCACCCCAGTTTCCATCCCTTTTATGCCTGTCGGCCCAGGGACACATTCTCCGTCTGACGTGTTTCAGCAGGGCGGCAGTCCCAGCTGTGCCTGTCTCCTGAGGCTCCAATACAGCTCCTTAGTCATCAATCGCGCTCCGCCTGCACTCCTCGGTTCCAAAGCAGATAGTCCTATCTTTCAAGTCTCCAATCGCGCTCTGCCTGTATCCCGAGTCTCCCATCCCGCTCTGCCTGTCCCCCCAGGCTCCGGTCCCGGTCTGCCTGTCTTTCCAGGTTCCAGCCCCGCTTTGCCCGTCACCGCAGGATCCTTACATGCTCTGCCTCTCTCCCCAGTCTCTTCACACGCTCTGCCTGACTCCCAAGTATGCAGACCCGCTCTGCCAATCTCCCCAGGATCGAGTCCCGCTCTGCCAGTCTCCCCAGGATCCAGTCCCGCTATGCCCGTCTCCCCAGGCTCCGTCCCGCTCTGCCTCTCTCCCCATGCTCGAGTCCCGCTCTGGCTGACCCTCCAGGATCCAGTCCCGCTCTGGCTGACCCCCCAGGATCCAGTCCCGCTCTGGCTGACTCCCCAGGATCCAGTCCCGCTCTGGCACCCCCCCCCCCCACCCCCACCCCCACCCCCAGGTTCCAGTCCCGCTGTGCCTGTCTCTCTAACCTCCAATACCCGGTCTGCCTGTCTCCCAAGTCTCCATCCTCGATCTCCCTGTCTCCTCCGACTCCACTCCCTCTTTGCCAGAATCCACGTGCTTGAGACGAGCTCTGCCTGTCTCCCGAGACTCCAGTCCTGTTCATTCTGTCTTCCCAGGCTCCAATCCCGCTCTGCATGACTTCCCAGGCGCCTGTCTCGCTCTGCCTGTCTCCCCAGATTCCAGTCCCGCTCTGGCCGTCACCTCAGGGTCCTAACATGCTCTGCCTCTCTCCCCAGTTCCTCACATGCTCTGCTTGTCTACCCATTCTCCAGACCGGCTATGCCTCTCTCCCTAGTCTCCAGACACGCACAACCGTTCTCCTTAGGCTCCAATCCAGTTTTGCTTGTCTCCACAAATCCATCCCCGCACTGCCTGTTTCCTCCTAATCCAGTTCGAATTTCCACATGCACCAGACCCGCTCTGCCAGTCTCCCCAGGATTCACTCCCGCTCTGCCAGTCTCCCCAGGATTCACTCCCGCATTGCCCGTCACCTCAGCCTCCTTACACGCTCTGCCTGTCTACCCAGTCTCCCGGCCCTCTCTTCCTCCCGCCCTTCGTCTCCAGACCCGCTCTGCCAGTCTCTCAAGGATCCTGTCCCGCACTGCCTGTCTCCCCCTACTCCAGTGTCGATTTCCCAGTCACCCCATACTGCAGACCCTCTCTTCCTGTTCCTCCAGACTACAATCCCGTTCTGCCTGCCTTCCCAGAAATCAGTCCCGCTCTGCCTGTCTCCCAGGCTCCAGTCCCTATCTCACAGTCTCCCCAGGCTCTCTCCCCATGCTCCCGTCCCGATCTGCCATTCGCCCGAGGCTCCAGTGCCGCTCTGCCTGAGTCCTAGGTTCCAGTCCAACTCTGCCTGCCTCCCCTGGCACCAGTGCCGCTCTACTTACCTCCCCACGCTCCAGTGTCGCTCGATCTGTCTCCCAATGCTCTAGTTGCGCTCTATCTGTCCCAATAGGCACCAATCCTGCTATGTCTGTCTCCCAGGCTCCAGTCCAGCTCTGACTGTCCCCCCAGGCTCCAACCCAGCTCTGTTTTGCTTCAGAAACTCCATTCCCGCTCTGCCGGTATCCCCAGTCTCCTAAGTCGCTCTACCTGTCTCCTGATGCTCCTGCCCGGCTCTGTCTATGCTTCCGGGGAAGCGACTCGCCCCCCCCCCCCCCTCGCATCTCCCCCCAGTACTGCTGTCTCTATTTTGCCTGTTCCCCAAGGGCTCTAGATCCGCTCTGGCGGTTCACCCAGGGCTGTGGACCCGCTCTGCCTGTCTCCCCAGTCTCCAGTCCCGCTTTGCCCGTCACCTCAGGGCCCTAATATGCTCTGCCTCTCTCCCCAGGCTTCTTACACGCTCTGCCAGTCCACCTAGTCTCCAGACCCGCTCTGCCAGTCTCTGAAGAATCAAGCCCCTCTCTGTCTGCCTCCACAGGCACCACTGCCGCTCTCCCTGTCACCCCAGGCTCCGTCCCGCTCTGCCGCTCTCCCCATGCTCGAGTCCCGCTCTGGCTGACCCCCCAGGTTCCAGTCCAGCTCTGGCTCCCCCCCCCCGCCCCCGAATCCAGTCCCGCTGTGCCTGTCTCTCTAACCTCTAATACCGGTCTGCCTGTCTCCCCAGTCTCCATCCTCGATTTCCCTGTCTCCTCCGAATCCAGTCCCTCTTTGCCAGAGTCCACCTGCTTGAGACGAGCTCTGCCTGTCTCCCGAGACTCCAGTCCTGTTCATTCTGTCTGCCCAGGCTCCAATCCCGCTCTGCATGACTTCCCAGGCGCCTGTCTCGCTCTGCCTGTCTCCCCAGATTCCAGTCCCGCTCTGGCCGTCACCTCAGGGTCCTAACATGCTCTGCCTCTCTCCCCGGTTCGATACACGCTCTGCTTGTCTCCCCAGTCTCCAGACCGGCTATGCCTCTCTCCCCAGTCTCCTGACCCGCACAACCTTTCTCCCTAGGCTCCAATCCAGTTTTGCTTGTCTCCACAAATCCATCCCCGCACTGCCTGTTTCCTCCTAATCCAGTTCGAATTTCCACATACACCAGACCCGCTCTGCCAGTCTCCCCAGGATTCACTCCCGCTCTGCCGGTCTCCCCAGGCTCCTAACCCGCTGTACCTGTATCCGAAGGCTCCAATCCCCCATCTGCCTATCTTTCTGGCTACAGATCTAGCTCTGCACCTCTCCCCAGTTCTGCATTCTCTGTTTTTCCTATTCCCACAGGGCTGTAGTCCCGCTCTCCCTGTGTCCACAGGCTCAAGTATTGTTCTGCCTGCCTCCCCAGTCTCCAGTCCCGCATTGCCCGTCACCTCAGCCTCCTTACACGCTCTGCCTGTCTACCCAATCTCCCGGCCCTCTCTTCCTCCCGCCCTTCATCTCCAGACCCGCTCTGCCAGTCTCTCAAGGATCCAGTCCCGCACTGCCTGTCTCCCCCTACTCCAGTGTCGATTTCCCAGTCACCACATACTGCAGACCCTCTCTTCCTGTTCCTCCAGACTACAATCCCGTTCTGCCTGTCTTCCCAGGAATCAGTCCCGCTCTGCCTGTCTCCCAGGCTCCAGTCCCTATCTCACAGTCTCCCCAGGCTCTCTCCCCATGCTCCCGTCCCGCTCTGCCATTCTCCCGAGGCTCCAGTGCCGCTCTGCCTGAGTCCTAGGCTCCAGTCCAATTCTGCCTGCCTCCCCTGGCACCTGTGCCGCTCTGCTTGCCTCCCCACGCTCCAGTGTCGCTCGATCTGTCTCCCAATGCTCCAGTTGCGCTCTGTCTGTCCCAATAAGCACCAATCCTGCTATGTCTGTCTCCCAGGCTCCAGTCCCCCTCTGCCTGTCACCTCAGGTTCATGTTCTGCCACTCTCCCCAGCTTATTACACTCTCTGCCCATTTACCCAGTATCCAGTCCCGCTATACCTGTCTCCCTTGTCTCCAGACCCGCTGTGCTGGACCCCCACGTCAGTCACGCTCTGCCGATCTCCCCACGATCCAGTGCCTCTCGGCCTGTCTCCCAAGGTTCTAAGCACCCTCTGTCTGTCCCAATATGCTCCAGTCCCGTTCTGCCTGTCTCCCCACGATCCAGCCCCGCTCTGCCTGTCTCTTTGACCTCCAATCCCGGTCTGCCTGTCTCCCCAGTCTCCATCCACGATCTGCCGGTCTCCTCCGACGCCAGTCCCTCTTTGCCAGTGTCCACTTGCTTAAGACGCGCTCTGCCTGTCTCGCGAGACTCCAGTCCGCTCTTCCTGTCTCCCCAGGCTCTAGTCCCGTTCTGCCGGTGACCTCTGGGTCCTGACGGGATCTGCCTCTCTCCCCCGTATCCTTACACGCGTTGCTTGTCCACCCAGTCTACAGTCCGTCTCTGCCTATCTCCCTAGTCTCCCGTACCGTACTGACGGTCTCACTAGGCTTCCATCCAGGACCGCCTGTCTCCCCAGATTCATCCCCTCTCTGCCTGTCTCCCCCGACAACAGTTCCGATTTGTCAGTCTCCACATGCGCTAGAACCGCTCTGCCCGACTCCCCAGCATTCAGTCCCGCTCTGTCCGTCTCCCCACTCTCCAAACCCGCTCTACCTGTCTCCCAAGGCTCCAATTCCACTCTGTCTATCTTACTGGCTACAGACGCCGCTCTGCATCTCTCCCCTAAACTGAACACTCTCTGTTTTGCCTGTTCCCCATGGACTGTAGTCCCCGTACTGGCTGTTCCTCCAGGGCTGTAGTCCCGCTCTGCCTGTCTCCCCAGGCTCAAGTATAGTTCTGCCTGTCTCACCAGTCTCCAGTCCCGAGTTGCTCGTCACCTCAGAGTCCTGACACGCTCTGCCTGTCTTCCCAGACTCAGTCCTGCTCTGCCTTCCCCCCTCCCCGCTGGTCTCCAGACCCGCTCTGCCTGTCTTTCAACGTTCTACTCCGGCACTGCATGTCTCCCGCTACTCCAGGTCCGTTTTCCCAGTCTCCACATGCCCCAGACCCGCTCTGCCCGTTCCCCCAGACAACAGTCCCTCTCTGCCTGTCTTCCAAGGATTCAGTCCCGCTCTGCCTGACTCCCAGCCTCCAGTCCCTCTCTCACTGTCTCACCAGGCTCTCTGCCGCGTCTCCGCAGAATCCAGTCCCGCTCTGCCAGTCTGCCCAGTCTCCGGTCCCGCTCTGCCTGTCTCCCCAGGCTCAAGTATCGCTCTGCCTGTCCCCCCAGTCTCCAGCCCCGCATTGCCAGTCACCTCAGGATACTAACGTGCTCTGCCTCTCTTCCGCGGCTCCATTCACGGTCTGCCTCTCTCCCCAGGTGCCAGTCCCGCTCTTGGGGAAAATTGATGTACAGAGAGATCTGGGAGTTCAGGTCCATTGAGCCCTGAAGGTGGCAACGCAGGTTGATAGAGTGGTCAAGAAGGCATACAGCATGCTTGCCTTCATCAGACGGGGTAATGAGTACAAGAGTCGGCAGATCATGTTCCAGTTGTATAGGACTTTGGTTCGGGCACATTTGGAATACTGCGTGCAGTTTTGGTCAACACATTATCAGAAGGATGTGGATGCCTTGGAGAGGGGGCAGAGGAGGTTCACCAGGATGTTGCCTGGTATGGAGGGTGCTAGCTATGAAGAAAGTTTGAGTAGATTAGGATTGTTTTCGTTGGAAAGACGGAGGTTGAGGGGGGACCTGATTGAGGTCTACAAAATTATGAGAGGTATGGACAGGGTGGATAGCAACAAGCTTTTCCCAGGAGTGGGGGTGTCAGTTACATGGGGTCACGATTTCAAGGTGAGAGGGGGAAAGTTTAAGGGAGATGTGCGTGGAAAGTTTTTTACGCAGAGGGTGGTTGGTGCCTGGAACGCTTTACCAGCGGAGGTGGTAGAGGCGGGCACGAGAGCATCATTTAACAAGCATCTTGGCAGGTATATGAATGGGCGGGAACAGAGGGAATCAGACCTTGGAAAATAGGAGACAGGTTTAGATAAAGGATCTGGATCGGCACAGGCTGGGAGGGACGAAGGGCCTGTTCCTGTGCTGTAATTTGCTTTATTCTTGTCCTTCCTGTTTCCCTAGTCTCCAGATGCGCACTGCCGGTCTCACTAGGCTCCAATCCAGGTTTGCCTGTCACCCCAGATCCATCCCGCACTGTCTGTTTCTCCCTAGTTCAGTTCCGATTTGTCAGTCTCCATATGCTCCAGTCCCGCTCTGCCTGTCTCGCCAGTCTGCTAACCCGCTCTACCTGTCTCCCAAGGCTCCAATCCCACTCTGTGTATCTTTCTGGCTGCAGACCCCGCTCTGCATCTCTCCCCTGTACTGCACTCTCTGTTTTGCCTGTTCCGCAAGGACTGTTGTATCCGTACTGGATGTTCCCCCAGGGGTGTAGTCCCGCTCTGCCTGTCTCTTCAGCTCAATTATCGCTCTGCCTGTCTCCCCAGTCTCCAGTACCGCATTGCCTGTCACCTCAGGGCCCTAACATTCTCTGCCTCTCACACCAGGCTCCTCACACGCTCTGCCTGTCTCCCAACACTCCAGACCCGCTCTGCCAGTCTTTCAAGGTTCCATATCCGCTCTGCCTATCTCCCCAGACTCCAGTCGCACTCTACCCGCCTTCTCAGTCTCCTAACATTCTCTCTCTGTCTCCCCAGACACCAGTTGCGCTCTGTCTGTCTCCGTAGTCTCCAATCACGCTGTGCCTGTATTCCGAGTCTCCAATTCCGGTCTGCATGTCTTCCTAGGCTCCAGTCCAGCTCTGCCTGTTTTCACAATCTCCTAACCCGCTCTGCCTGTCTTCAAAGTCTCCGACCCCACTCTCCCTGTCTCCCCAGATTCCTGTCCCGCTCTGTCTGTCTACTCAGGTTCCAGTCCCGCAATCAGTGACTCCCCAAGCTCCACTCCCGCTCTGTCAGTCTTCCCAGTCTCCAGTCCAGCTGCGCCCATCTCCTCAGGCTCCTAACCCGCTCTGCCTCTCTCCCCTGTCTCCTTACACGCTCTGCTTGTCTACCCAGACTCCAGTCCGGTACTGCCTGTCTCGCTGGTATCCAGACCCGTTCTGCTTGTCTCTCCAATATCCAACCACGTTCTGCCAGGCTCTCCAGTCTCGGGTCCAGCTCTACCCGTCTCCACAGGCTTCAGTCCCGCTTTGCCCGTAGCCTCAGGGTGCTAACATGCTCTGTCTCTCTCCCCAGTCTCCTTACACGCTCTGCCGTCTACCTAGTCACCACTCCAGCTCTGCCTGTCTCTCAAGTCTCCAGACCCGCTCTGCCTGTCTCCACACGCTCCACCCTCTCTGCCTGTCCCCGCAGAGTGCAGTCCCGCTCTGCCAGTCTGCCCAGTCTCCGGTCCCGCTCTGCCTGTCTCCCCAGGCTCAAGTATCGCTTGCCTGTCTCCCCAGGCTCCACTCACGCTTTACCCGTCACCTCAAGTTTCTAACATGCTCTGTCTCTCTCCCCAGGCCCCAGTCCCGCTCATCCTGAGTCCCAGGCTCCAGTCCCACTCTGCCTGCCTCCCACGGCACCAGTGCCGCTCTGCTTGTCTCCCCACGCTCCAGTTCTGTTCGGCCTGTCTCCCAAGGTTCCAGTCCCGCTCTGTCTGTTCCCATAGGCCCCAGTCCCGCTCTCTCTGTCTCTCGGGTCTCCAGTCCCATTCTGCCTGTCTCCCCAGGATCCAGTCCCGCTGTGCCTCTCTCTCTAACCTCGAATCCTCGATCTGCCTGTCTCCTCCGAATCCAGTCCATCTTTGCCAGAGTCCACTTGCTTGATACGCACTCTGCCTGGCTCTCGAGACTCCAGGCCCGTTCCGTCTGTCTGCCCAGGCTTCAGTCCCGCTCTGCACGACTTCCCAGGCGCCTGTGCCGCTCTTCCTCTCTTCCCAGGCTCCAGTCCCGCTCTGCCCGTTACCTCAGGGTCCCAACGTGCTCTGCCTCTCTTCCCAGTCTCCTTACACGCTCTGCTTGTCTATCCAGTCTCCAGTCCGGCTCTTCCTGTCTCCCTAGTCTCCAGACCCGCACTGCCGGTCTCCCTAGGCTCCAATCCAGGTCTGCCTGTCTCCCCAGATCCATCCCCGCACTGTCTGTTTTCCCCTAATCCAGTTCTGATTTGTCAGTCTCCACATGCTCCAGACCCTCTCTGCCTGTCTCCCCACACTCCAGTCAATCACTGCCTGTCTCCCCGGGATTCACTCCGTTTGCCCGTCTCCACAGTCTCCTAATCCGCTCTACCTGTCTCCCAAGGCTCCAATCCCACACTGTGTATCTTTCTGGCTGCAGACCCCGCTCTGCATCTCTCCCCAGTACTGCACTCTCTGTTTTGCCTGTTCCGCAAGGACTGTTGTATCCGTACTGGATGTTCCCCAGGGGTGTAGTCACGCTCTGCCTGTCTCCCCAGTCTCCAGTACCACATTGCCTGTCACCTCAGGGCCCTAACATTTTCTGCCTCTCACACCAGGCTCCTCACACGCTCTGCCTGTCTCCCAACACTCCAGACCCGCTCTGCCAGTCTTTCAAGGTTCCATATCCGCTCTGCCTATCTCCCCAGACTCCAGTCGCACTCTACCCGCCTTCTCAGTCTCCTAACATTCTCTCTCTGTCTCCCCAGACACCAGTTGCGCTCTGTCTGTCTCCGTAGTCTCCAATCACGCTGTGCCTGTATTCCGAGTCTCCAATTCCGGTCTGCATGTCTTCCTAGGCTCCAGTCCAGCTCTGCCTGTTTTCACAATCTCCTAACCCGCTCTGCCTGTCTTCAAAGTCTCCGACCCCACTCTCCCTGTCTCCCCAGATTCCTGTCCCGCTCTGTCTGTCTACTCAGGTTCCAGTCCCGCAATCAGTGACTCCCCAAGCTCCACTCCCGCTCTGTCAGTCTTCCCAGTCTCCAGTCCAGCTGCGCCCATCTCCTCAGGCTCCTAACCCGCTCTGCCTCTCTCCCCTGTCTCCTTACACGCTCTGCTTGTCTACCCAGACTCCAGTCCGGTACTGCCTGTCTCGCTGGTATCCAGACCCGTTCTGCTTGTCTCCCCAATATCCAACCACGTTCTGCCAGGCTCTCCAGTCTCGGGTCCAGCTCTACCCGTCTCCACAGGCTTCAGTCCCGCTTTGCCCGTAGCTTCAGGGTGCTAACATGCTCTGTCTCTCTCCCCAGTCTCCTTACACGCTCTGCCGTCTACCTAGTCACCACTCCAGCTCTGCCTGTCTCTCAAGTCTCCAGACCCGCTCTGCCTGTCTCCACACGCTCCACCCTCTCTGCCTGTCCCCGCAGAGTGCAGTCCCGCTCTGCCAGTCTGCCCAGTCTCCGGTCCCGCTCTGCCTGTCTCCCCAGGCTCAAGTATCGCTTGCCTGTCTCCCCAGGCTCCACTCACGCTTTACCCGTCACCTCAAGTTTCTCACATGCTCTGTCTCTTTCCCCAGGCCCCAGTCCCGCTCATCCTGAGTCCCAGGCTCCAGTCCCACTCTGCCTGCCTCCCACGGCACCAGTGCCGCTCTGCTTGTCTCCCCACGCTCCAGTTCTGTTCGGCCTGTCTCCCAAGGTTCCAGTCCCGCTCTGTCTGTCCCCATAGGCCCCAGTCCCGCTCTCTCTGTCTCTCGGGTCTCCAGTCCCATTCTGCCTGTCTCCCCAGGATCCAGTCCCGCTGTGCCTCTCTCTCTAACCTCGAATCCTCGATCTGCCTGTCTCCTCTGAATCCAGTCCATCTTTGCCAGAGTCCACTTGCTTGATACGCACTCTGCCTGGCTCTCGAGACTCCAGGACCGTTCCGTCTGTCTGCCCAGGCTTCAGTCCCGCTCTGCACGACTTCCCAGGCGCCTGTGCCGCTCTTCCTCTCTTCCCAGGCTCCAGTCCCGCTCTGCCCGTTACCTCAGGGTCCCAACGTGCTCTGCCTCTCTTCCCAGTCTCCTTACACGCTCTGCTTGTCTATCCAGTCTCCAGTCCGGCTCTTCCTGTCTCCCTAGTCTCCAGACCCGCACTGCCGGTCTCCCTAGGCTCCAATCCAGGTCTGCCTGTCTCCCCAGATCCATCCCCGCACTGTCTGTTTTCCCCTAATCCAGTTCTGATTTGTCAGTCTCCACATGCTCCAGACCCTCTCTGCCTGTCTCCCCACACTCCAGTCAATCACTGCCTGTCTCCCCGGGATTCACTCCGTTTGCCCGTCTCCACAGTCTCCTAATCCGCTCTACCTGTCTCCCAAGGCTCCAATCCCACACTGTGTATCTTTCTGGCTGCAGACCCCGCTCTGCATCTCTCCCCAGTACTGCACTCTCTGTTTTGCCTGTTCCGCAAGGACTGTTGTATCCGTACTGGATGTTCCCCAGGGGTGTAGTCACGCTCTGCCTGTCTCCCCAGTCTCCAGTACCACATTGCCTGTCACCTCAGGGCCCTAACATTTTCTGCCTCTCACACCAGGCTCCTCACACGCTCTGCCTGTCTCCCAACACTCCAGACCCGCTCTGCCAGTCTTTCAAGGTTCCATATCCGCTCTGCCTATCTCCCCAGACTCCAGTCGCACTCTACCCGCCTTCTCAGTCTCCTAACATTCTCTCTCTGTCTCCCCAGACACCAGTTGCGCTCTGTCTGTCTCCGTAGTCTCCAATCACGCTGTGCCTGTATTCCGAGTCTCCAATTCCGGTCTGCATGTCTTCCTAGGCTCCAGTCCAGCTCTGCCTGTTTTCACAATCTCCTAACCCGCTCTGCCTGTCTTCAAAGTCTCCGACCCCACTCTCCCTGTCTCCCCAGATTCCTGTCCCGCTCTGTCTGTCTACTCAGGTTCCAGTCCCGCAATCAGTGACTCCCCAAGCTCCACTCCCGCTCTGTCAGTCTTCCCAGTCTCCAGTCCAGCTGCGCCCATCTCCTCAGGCTCCTAACCCGCTCTGCCTCTCTCCCCTGTCTCCTTACACGCTCTGCTTGTCTACCCAGACTCCAGTCCGGTACTGCCTGTCTCGCTGGTATCCAGACCCGTTCTGCTTGTCTCCCCAATATCCAACCACGTTCTGCCAGGCTCTCCAGTCTCGGGTCCAGCTCTACCCGTCTCCACAGGCTTCAGTCCCGCTTTGCCCGTAGCTTCAGGGTGCTAACATGCTCTGTCTCTCTCCCCAGTCTCCTTACACGCTCTGCCGTCTACCTAGTCACCACTCCAGCTCTGCCTGTCTCTCAAGTCTCCAGACCCGCTCTGCCTGTCTCCACACGCTCCACCCTCTCTGCCTGTCCCCGCAGAGTGCAGTCCCGCTCTGCCAGTCTGCCCAGTCTCCGGTCCCGCTCTGCCTGTCTCCCCAGGCTCAAGTATCGCTTGCCTGTCTCCCCAGGCTCCACTCACGCTTTACCCGTCACCTCAAGTTTCTAACATGCTCTGTCTCTCTCCCCAGGCCCCAGTCCCGCTCATCCTGAGTCCCAGGCTCCAGTCCCACTCTGCCTGCCTCCCACGGCACCAGTGCCGCTCTGCTTGTCTCCCCACGCTCCAGTTCTGTTCGGCCTGTCTCCCAAGGTTCCAGTCCCGCTCTGTCTGTCCCCATAGGCCCCAGTCCCGCTCTCTCTGTCTCTCGGGTCTCCAGTCCCATTCTGCCTGTCTCCCCAGGATCCAGTCCCGCTGTGCCTCTCTCTCTAACCTCGAATCCTCGATCTGCCTGTCTCCTCTGAATCCAGTCCATCTTTGCCAGAGTCCACTTGCTTGATACGCACTCTGCCTGGCTCTCGAGACTCCAGGCCCGTTCCGTCTGTCTGCCCAGGCTTCAGTCCCGCTCTGCACGACTTCCCAGGCGCCTGTGCCGCTCTTCCTCTCTTCCCAGGCTCCAGTCCCGCTCTGCCCGTTACCTCAGGGTCCCAACGTGCTCTGCCTCTCTTCCCAGTCTCCTTACACGCTCTGCTTGTCTATCCAGTCTCCAGTCCGGCTCTTCCTGTCTCCCTAGTCTCCAGACCCGCACTGCCGGTCTCCCTAGGCTCCAATCCAGGTCTGCCTGTCTCCCCAGATCCATCCCCGCACTGTCTGTTTTCCCCTAATCCAGTTCTGATTTGTCAGTCTCCACATGCTCCAGACCCTCTCTGCCTGTCTCCCCACACTCCAGTCAATCACTGCCTGTCTCCCCGGGATTCACTCCGTTTGCCCGTCTCCACAGTCTCCTAATCCGCTCTACCTGTCTCCCAAGGCTCCAATCACCCTCTGTCGATCTTTCTGGCTACAGACCCCGCTCTGCGTCTCTCCCCAGTACTGCACTCTCTGTTTTGCCTGTTCCGTAAGGGCTGTAGTATCCGTACTGGATGTTCCCCCAGGGCTGTAGTCACGCTCTGCCTGTCTCCCCAGTCTCCTGTACTGCATTGCCTGTCACCTCAGGGTCCTAACATTCTCTGCCTCTAACTCCAGGCTCCTCACACGCTCTGCCTGTCTCCCAACTCTCCAGACCCGCTCTGCCAGTCTTTCAATGTTCCATATCCGCTCTGTCTGTTTCCCCAGACTCCAGTCGCACTCTACCTTCCTACCCAGTCTCCTAACTTTCTCTCTCTGTCTCCCCAGACACCAGTTCCGCTCTGTATGTCTCCATAGTCTGTAATCGCGCCCTGCCTGTATTCGGAGTCTCCAACCCCGGACTGCATGTCTTCCTAGGCTCCAGTCCAGCTCTGCCTGTTTTCACTCGCTCCTAACCCGCTCTGCCTGTCTTGAAAGTCTCCGATCCCACTCTCCCTGTCTACCCAGATTCCAGTCCCGTTCTACCCGTCTACTCTGGTTTCAGTCCCGCACTCAGTGTCTCCCCAATCTCCATTCCCGCTCTGCAAGTCTTCTCAGGCTTCCCTCCCGCCCTACCTGTCTCCCCAGGCACAATCCTGCCCTCCCGGTCTCCCCAGGCTCCAGTCCCGTTTTTTACGTCTCCCCAGGTTCCAGTCCTGCTCTGTCTGTATTCCCAGGGCTCCAGTCCCGTTATTTGCATCTCCCCAGGTTCCAGTCCCGCGCTGTCTGCCTCCCCAGGCTCCATTCCTGCTCTGTTTGTATTCCCAGGCCTACAGACCCCTCTCTGCCTCTCTCTAGAGCTCCAATCTCCGTTTTTTCCTGTTCCACCAGGGCTGCAGTCCCGGCACTGCTTCTCTCACTAGGGCTGTAGTTTCCGCTATTTCTGTGTCCACAGGCTCCAGTCCCGCTCTGCCTGACTCACCAAGCACCAGTCCCGCTCTGCCTGACTCCCCAGGCTCCAGTCCCGCTCTGCCTGACTCACCAAGCTCCAGTCCCGCTCTGCCTGACTCCCCAGCCTCCAGTCCCGCTCTGCCTGACTCCCCAGCCTCCAGTCCCGCTCTGCCTGACTCACCAAGCTCCAGTCCCGCTCTGCCTGACTCACCAAGCTCCAGTCCCGCTCTGCCTGACTCCCCAGGCTCCAGGCCCCCTCTGCATATCTCCCAGTCTCAATTTGTTCTCTGCCTGTATTCCTAACCTCCAATCCCGATCTGCAAATCTTCCCAGTCCCATCCCCGCGCTTCATGTTTCCAAGGTTCCAGTCCCGCACTTCCTCCCTCCCAAGTCTCTAGTCCCGCTCTGACCGTATTCCCAGGCACCAGTCCCGCTCTGCCGTTTTCCCCTGTCTCAAGTACCGGTTTGTCTCGCCCTGCAACCTCTAGTACCGCTCTGCCTGTCTCCTCAGGCTATATTTGAGCTCCGCCTGTCACTCCAGGCTACAGAACAGCTCTGCCTGTCTCACCAGGATCCAGTCCCAATCTGCCTGTCTCGCTGGATACCGGCACGCTCTGCCTGACTTCCCAGAGTCCAGCGCCGCTCTGGCTGTGTCGCAGGCTACAGTCTCCGTTCTGCCTGTTGGCCCAGGGATATAGTCTCCGTTTTTCCTTTTCGCACAGAACTTCAGTCCCGCTATGCCTGTCGCCCCAGTCTCCAAACCCGCTGTGTCTGTCTTCTTACACGCCAGTCGCGCTCTGCCGGTCTCCCCAGGCCCCAGTCCCTCTCTGTCTGTCTTCCCTGGGCTACAAACACCGCTCTGCCTCACTTCCTAGTGCTACAGTCTGTTTTGCCTGTTCACGGCCGGCCGTAGTCCCCGCTCTCCCCGTCTCACCAGGCTTCTAACAACATCTGTCTGTCCCCCCAGGCTTCAGCCCCTCTCTGTCTGTCTCCACAGACACCAGTCCCACTCTGCTCGTCTCCTCAGTCTCCAGTCCTGCCCCGCCTGTCTCCCCCGGCTCCAGTCCCGCTCTGCCTTTCTCCGCAGGTTCCAATCCCGCTCTCTTTGTCTCCCCAGGCCCCAGTACCGCTCTGCTTGTCTCCCAGACTGCAATTTGTCTCTGCCTCCAATCCAGATCTGCGTTCATTCCCAGTCTCAATCCCCACGCTGCATGACTTCCGAGGTTCCAATCCCGCTCTGCTTGTCTCCACTGGTTCCAGCCGCGGTCTGTCTGTCTCCCCAGGCCACAGCCCCACTCTCCCCGCCTCCGTAGTCTCCTCATGTTCTCTGCTTGTCTCCCCAGGCACCAGTCCCTCACTGTCTGTCTCCATAGTCACCAATCCCTAGACTGTATCCCTAGACTTCAAACCAGCTCTTCCGACCTTTAAAATCTCCAATCGCGCTCTGCCTGTATCCCGAGTATCCTATTCCTGTCTGCATGTCTCTCCAGACGCCAGTCCCGTTCTGCCTGTCACCCCAAGTTCCAGTCCCGCTCTGCCTGCCTCCCTAGGCTCCAGTCCCACTCTGCCTGTCTCTCCAGGCACCAGTCCCACTCTGCCTGTCTCTCCAGGCACCAGTCCCACTCTGCCTGTCTCTCCAGAATCCAGTCCAGCCTGGCAAGTCTTAGCAGAATCCAATGTCTCTCTGCCTGTCTTCGCAGACTCCAGCCCCGATCAACGTGTCTTATAACGCTCCAGTCCTGCTCTGCCTGACTCACCAGGCTCTTGCCCCGTTCTGTCTGGCTACCCGGGTCCTAGTCCAGCGCCATCTGCCTCCCAAGGCTTCAGTCCTCCTCTGTCTGTATTCCCGGGGCTAGAGGTATCGCTCTGCATGTAGCCCCCAAGCTCCAGTCTCCGTTTTTGCCTGATCCCCCAGGGCTGTCGTCCCGGCACTGCCTGTCACACCCGGGATGTAGATCCCGCTTTTCTGTGTCCACAAGCTCCAGCCCGTGCTCTGTCTGTCTCCCAGTCTCCAATGTTTGTCTGCCTGTATGCCTATGCTCCAATCCCGGTCTGCATTTATTTCCAATCTCCCCGCTGGATGTCTTCCGAGGTTCCAGTCCCGCTCTGCCGTTCTACCCTGTCCCCAGCACCGCTCTGCCTGTCTGTGCAGCCTCCAGTCCCGCGCTGCCAGTCTGTGCAGCCTCCAGTCCCGCACTGCCGTTCTACCCTGTCACCAGCACCGCTCTGCCTGTCTGTGTAGCCTCCAGTCCCGCTCTGCCTGTCTGTGCAGCCTCCAGTCCCGCTCTGCCGTTCTAACCTGTCCCCAGCACCGCTCTGCCTGTTTGTGCAGCCTCCAGTCTCGCTCTGCCTGTCTGTGCAGCCTCCAGTCCCGCTCTGCCTGTCTGTGCAGCCTCCAGTCCCGCTCTGCCTGTCTGTGCAGCGTCCAGTCCCGCTCTCCCTGTCTGTGCAGCCTCCAGTCCCGCTCTGCCTGTCTGTGCAGCCTCCAGTCCCGCTCTGCCGTTCTACCCTGTCCCCAGCACCGCTTTGCCTGTCTGTGCAGCCTCCAGTCCCGCTCTGCCTGTCTGTGCAGCCTCCAGTCCCGCTCTGCCGTTCTACCCTGTCCCCAGCACCGCTCTGCCTGACTGTGCAGCCTCCAGTCCCGCTCTGCCGTTCTACCCTGTCCCCAGCACCGCTCTGCCTGTCTGTGCAGCCTCCAGTCCCGCTCTGCCTGTCTCTTCCTTCAGCCTACAATGCCGATCTGCCCGTCTAATCAGGCTCCACTGCCGCTTTACCTGTCTTCCCAGGCTCCAGTCCCAATCTGCCTGTCACGCTGGACACAGGCCCGCTCTGCCTGTCGTCCCAGAGTCCAGCCCCTCTCTGGCTGTGTCGCAGGCTATCGTCCCCGCTCTGCCTGTCTTCCCAGAGTCCAGCCCCGCTCTGGCTGTGTCGCAGGCTATAGTCCCCGCTCTGCCTGTTGGCCCAGGGATATAGTCTCCGTTTTTCCTTTTCCCACAGAGCTTCAGTTCCGCTCTGACTGTCTCCCCAGTCTCCAAACCCGCTGTGTCTGTCTCCTTACACGCCAGTCGCGCTCTGCCGATCTCCTCAGGTCGCAGTCCCTCTATGTCTGTCTTCCCTGGGCTACAAACAGCGCTCTGCCTCACTTCCTAGTTCTACAGTCTCTGTTTTGCCTGTTCCCCGCCGGCTGTTGTCCCCGCTCTCCCCGTCTCCTCAGTCTCCAGTCCTGCCCCGCCTGTCTCCACAGGTTCCAGCCACGATCTGTCTCTCTCCCCCGACACCAGTCCCACTCTACCTGTATCCCCAGTCTCCTAAGATTCTCTTCCTGTCTCCCCAGACACCAGTCCCGCTCTGTCTGTCTCCCGAGAGTCCAGATCCACTCTGCCTGTCTCCCCAGGCTCCAGTCCAGCTCAGCATGTGTTTCCAGTGTCCTGCCCGCTCTGCCTGTGTCCCTTGGCTCTAGTCACGATCGGCCTGTGTCAGAGGCTGCATTCCCACTCTGCCTGACTCCCCAGACACGAGTGCCGCTCTGCTGTTGTCCCCAGACACCTAACCGGCTCTGCGTGACTCCCCAGAAACCAGTCCCGCTCTGCCAGACTCCTCATGCTCCAGACCAGCTCTTCCTGAATCCACAGTCTCTAGCCCCGTTCTGTACGTCTCCGCAGGCTCCAGTCCTGGCTCAGCCTGTCTCCCAGGCTCCAGTCCCGTTTTGCCTTTCTCCTCAGGGTCCAGTACCGCTCTGCCTGACTGCACAGTCTCTAATCGCGATCTTCTAGTTTCCCTAGGCTCCAATTCCTGATGCCTGTCTACCCGGTCTACATCCCCCCTCTGACCGCCTCTCCAGACACCAGAACCGCTCTGCCTGTCTCCCCAGGCTTCCACCCAGCTCTGCCTGTCACCTCCGGGCTGTATTCCCCGCTCTGCCTGGATCCCTAGGGCTTTAGTTCCCGCACAGCCTGACTTCCTAGCCTCCAGTCCATCTCTGCCTGTCTCTCCAGGCTTACGCGTTGCTCTGTCAGTCTCACAAGGCTCTACCCGTCTCTCTCGGCTCCTAACCTGCCCTGCATGCCTTCCCAGGCTCCTAACATGTTCTGCCTGTTTACCCATTATACAGACCCGCTCTGCCTGTCTTGCAATGTACCAGTCCCGCTATGCCCGTCTTCCAAGGTTCCTGTCCCGCTCTCTCTGTCTCCTCAGGCTCCAACCCCGCTCTGCCTGTCACTGCAGTCACCAGTCACGCTCTGCCTGACTCTACAGACTCCAGTCCAGCTCTACCTGTCTCTCCAGGTTCCAATCCCGCTTTCTGTGTCTCCCCAAAGCTCCACTCCCGCTCTGTCCGTCTTCCCAGGCTCCAGTCCCGATCTCTCTGTCTCCGTAGGCTCCTATCCCGCTCTTCCTGTCCCCCCTGGCTCGAGACCAGCTCTGCCTGTCTCATCGGATCCCATTCCTACTCCTATTACTTCCCGTGCTCCTGTTGCACTCTGTCTGTCACACCACGATACAGTTCCGCTCTCGCTGCCTCCCAAGGATCCAGTCCCGCACTTCCTGTCTGCTCTTGATCATATCACGCTCTGTATGTCTGCCCAGGCACCAACCCCGCTCTGCCTGTCTACAGTAGACTCCTGCCCCTCCCTGTATATCTCCCCAGGCGCAGTCCTGCCCTGCGTGTCTCCCCAGGCTCCAGAACGTCTCCATCCCCGCGATGCATGACTTCCGGCGTTCCAGTCCCGCTCCGCCTGTCTCCCCAGGCTCCAGTCCCGCTCTGCCTGTCTCCCCCGGCTCCAGTCCCGCTCTGCCAGTCTCCCCAGGCTCCAGTCCCGCTCTGCCTGTCTCCCCAGGCTCCATTCCCGCTCTGTCTGTCTCCGCAGGCTCCAGTCCCGCTCTGCCTGTCTCCCCAGGCTCCAGTCCAGCTCTGCCTGTCTCCCTAGGCTCCAATCCCGCTCTGCCTGTCTCCCCAGCCTACAGTCCCGCTCTGCCTGTCTACCCAGGCTCCAGTCCCGCTCTGCCTGTCTCCCCAGGCTCCAGTCCCGCTCTGCCTGTCTCCCCAGGCTCCAGTCCCACTCTGCCTGTCTCCCCAGGCTCCAGTCCCGCTCTGCCTGTCCCCCCAGGCTCCAGTCCCGCTCTGCGTGTCGCCCCCGGCTCCATTCCCGCTCTGCCTGTCTCCCCATGCTCCTATCCCGCTCTGCCTTTCTCCGCAGGCTCCATTCCCGCTCTCCCTTTCTCCCCAGGCTCCATTCCCGCTCTGCGTGTCTACCCCGGCTCCAGTCCCGCTCTGCCTTTCTCCGCAGGTTCCAAACCCGCTCTCTTTGTCTCCGCAGGCTCCATCCCGCTCTGCCTTTCTCCGCAGACTCCATTCCCGCTCTGCCTTCTCCGCAGGCTCCACTTCGCTCTGGGTGACTCCCCAACTCAGATTCGCTCTGCCTGTGTCGCAGGCTGCTGTCCCCGCACTGTTTGTGTCCCCAGGCTCCAGTCCTTCTCTGTCAGTCTTCCCTGGGCTACAAACACCCCTCTGCCTCACTTCCTAGTGCTACAGTCTCTGTTTTGCCGGTTCACCGAGGGCTGTCTTCCCCGCTATGCCCGTCTCCTCAGGCTCCTAACAACATTTGCCTGTTTCCACAGGCTGCAGTCGAGCTCTGCATGTCTCCCCATGCTCCAGTCCAGCTCTGCATGTCTCCCGAGGCTGCAGCCACGGTCTTTCTGTCTCCACAGGCACCAGTCCCTCTCTATCCGCTCCCTTCTCTCCTGAGATTCGCTGCCTCTCTCCCCAGACACCAGTCCCGTTCTGCCTGCCTCCCCAGAGTCCAGTCCCACTCCGCCTGTCTCCCCAAGCTCCAGTCCCACTCCGCCTGTCTCCCCAGGCTCCAGTCCCACTCCGTCTGTCTCCCCAGGCTCCAGTCCCACTCTGCCTGTCTCTCCAGGCATCAGTCCAGCCTGGCAAGTCTTACCAGAATCCAGTGTCTCTCTGCCTGTCTTCGCAGACTCAAGCCCCGATCAACCTGTCTTCTAACGCTCCAGTCCTGCTCTGCCTGACTCACCAGGCTCTTGTCCCGTTCTGTCTGGCTGCCCGGGTCCTAGTCCCGCGCCATCTGCTTCCCAAGGCTTCAGTCCTCCTCTGTCTGTATTCCCGGGGCTAGAGGTATCGCTCTGCCTGTAGCCCCCAAGCTCCAGTCTCCGTTTTTGCCTGTTCCCCCAGGGCTGTCGTCCCGACACTGCCTGTCTCACCCGGGATGTAGATCCCGCTTTTTCTGTGTCCACAGGCTCCAGCCCGTGCTCTGTCTGTCTCCCAGTCTCCAATGTTTGTCTGCCTGTATGCCTATGCTCCAATCCCGGTTTGCATTTATTTCCAATCTCCCCGTTGGATGTCTTCCGAGGTTCCAGTCCCGCTCTGCCGTTCTCCCCTGTCCCCAACACCGCTCTGCCTGTCTGTGCAGCCTCCAGTCCCGCGCTGCCTGTCTGTGCAGCCTCCAGTCCCGCTCTACCGTTCCACCCTGTCCCCAGTCCCGCGCTGCCTGTCTGTGCAGCCTCCAGTCCCGCGCTGCCTGTCTGTGCAGCCTCCAGTCCCGCTCTGCCGTTCCACCCTGTCCCCAGCACCGCTCTGCCTGTCTGTGCAGCCTCCAGTCCCGCTCTGCCGTTCCACCCTGTCCCCAGTCCCGCGCTGCCTGTCTGTGCAGCCTCCAGTCCCGCTCTGCCGTTCCACCCTGTCCCCAGCACCGCTCTGCCTGTCTGTGCAGCCTCCAGTCCCGCTCTGCCTGTCTGTGCAGCCTCCAGTCCCGCTCTGCAGTTCTACCCTGTCCCCAGCACCGCTCTTCCTGTCTGTGCAGCCTCCAGTCCCGCTCTGCCTTTCTCTTCCTGCAGCCTACAATGCCGATCTGCCCGTCTAATCAGGCTCCACTGCCGCTTTACCTGTCTTTCCAGGCTCCAGTCCCAATCTGCCTGTCTCGCTGGATACAGGCCCGCTCTGCCTGCCTTCCCATAGTCCAGACCCGCTCTGGCTGTGTCGCAGGCTATAGTCCCCGCTCTGCCTGTTGGCCCAGGGATATAGTCTCCGTTTGTCCTTTTCCCACAGAGCATCAGTTCCGCTCTGCCTGTCTCCCCAGTCTCCAAACCCGCTGTGTCTGTCTCCTTACACGCCAGTCGCGCTCTGCCGGTCTCCCCAGGTCGCAGTCCCTCTCTGTCTGTCTTTCCTGGGCTACAAACAGCGCTCTGTCTCACTTCCTAGTGCTACAGTCTCTGTTTTGCCTGTTCCCCGCCGGCTGTTGTCCCCGCTCTCCCCGTCTCCTCAGTCTCCAGTCCTGCCCCGCCTGTCTCCACAGGTTCCAGCCACGATCTGTCTGTCTCCCCCGGCACCAGTCTCACTCTCCCCGCATCCCCAGTCTCCTAAGATTCTCTGCCTGTCTCCCCAGAGTCCAGTCCCACTCTGCCTTTCTCCATAGGTCCCAGTATCCATCCGCCTGTCTCCCCAGCTGCAAATACATCACTGCCTGTTTCACGAGGCTCCAGACCAGCTGGGCAAGTTTCCCTGGTTCCAGTCCCGCTCTGTCTGTGTCCCCAGACTGCAGTCCCTCTCAATCTGTGTTCCCAAGGCTTCAGTCCTCGATCGACAGATCGTGCCCCGATCTACCTATCTCCTCACGCCCCAGTCCCGCACTGCTGTCTCCCCAGGTTCCAGTTCCGCTCTGTCTGTGTCCCCAGACTGCAGTCCCTCTCAATCTGTGTTCCTAGGGCTTCAGTCCTCGATCGGCAGATCGTGCCCCGATCTACCTATCTCATCACGCCCCAGTCCCGCACTGCTGTCTCCCCAGGTTCCAGCTCCGCTCTGTCTGTCTCCCAGGTCTCCAGACCCTCTCTGCATGTCCACCAGTTTCCAGTCCCGCTCTGTCTGTCCACCAGTTTCCAGTCCCGCCCTGCTTTTCTCCGCAGGGCTGTAGTCCCGCTCTGCCTGTTTACCCAGGGTTGTCATTATCGCACTGCCTGTCCTCCCAGCCTCCAGTCCCGCTCTCGCTGTCCAGGCTCCTAAAACGCTCTGCCTGTGTCCCCAGTCTCCAGTCCTGCTGTTCCTGTCTTGTAAAGTTCCAGTCCCGCTCTGACTGTCACCCCAGTCTCCATCCGTGTGATGCCTGTCGGCCCAGGGACACAGTCTCAGTTTTGCCTGTTCCCCCAGGGCGGCAGTCCCCGCTCTGCCTGTCTCTCCAGGCTCCAGTCAAGCTCTCGCTGTCTTCCCAGGCTTCTAACCCGCTCTGCCTGTCTTTAAGGACTCCGGTCCCGCTCTTCCTGTTTCCCCAGAATCCACTCGCGCTCTGCCTCTCACCCTAAGCTCAAGTACATCTCTGCCTGTCCACCAGTTTCCAGTCCCCGCTCTGCCTGTTTCATCGTGGCTGTAGTTCCCGCACTGCCTACCCTGGGGACACAGCCAGAGCATTATAGGGGCCTGGGGAGGCAGGCAGAGCAGGCTCGGAGACTCGGGAGTCGGGGAAAGCGGGAATGGAGCACTGCCTGTCCTCACAGCCTCCGGTCCCGTTCTCCCTGTCTCCAAAGGCAACGCCCCGCTCTGCAACTCTATCCAGGCTCCATTCCCTCTCTCCCCAACTCCCGAGTCTCCGAACCTGCTCTGCCTGCCTCCCCAGGCTCCTATAACGCTCTGGCTGTGTCCCCAGTCTCCAGTGTCGCTGTTCCTGTCTGTCTCCCCAGGCACCAGTCCCGCTCTGTCCGTCTTCCCAGGCTCCAGTCCCGATCTATCCGTCTCCGTAGGCTCCTATCCCGCTCGTCCTGTCTCCCAAGGCTCCAGTCCCGCACTTCCAGTCTGCTCTTGCTCAAATCTCGCTCTGCCTGTCTGCAGTAGACTCCTGTCACTCCCTGTCTCACTCCCCACGCTCAGTTCTGCCCTGCGTGTCTTCCCAGGCTCCAGACCCGCTCTGCCTGACTTCCATGGCTCCATTCCCGTTCTGTCTGCCTCCCCAGGCTCCAGGCCCGCTCTGCCTGACTGCCCAGGCTCCAGTCCCGCTCTGCCTGACTCCCCAGGCTCCAGCCCCGTTCTTTACGTCTTCCCAGGATCCAGTCCCGCGCTGTCTGCTTCTCTAGGCTCCAGTCCTGCTCTGCCTGTATTCCCATGGCTACAGTGCCAGCTCTGCCTGTCTCACCAGGGCTGTAGTCCCGCTCTGTCTCTGTCCACAGGCTCCAGTCCGTGTTCTGCCTGACTCACCAGGCTCCAGTCCCGCTCCGCTTGCCTCCCAGTATCAATTTATTCTCTGCCTGCATTCCGAGGCTCCAATCCCGGTCTGCATGTCTTCCCAGTCTCTTGTCCCGCTCTGCCTGTCTCCCAAGGCTCCGTCCCGATCTCCCTGGGTCCCACTGTGCCTGCCTCCCCGGGCACCAGTTCCGCTCTGCCATTCTCCCCAGACACCTGTTCCGTTTGCCAGTCTCCCCATGCTCCAGACCCGCTCTGCATTAATCCGCAGTCTCTCATCCCGTTCTGTCCGTTTGCGCAGGATCTAGTCCTGGCGCTGCCTGTCTCCCCGCTCCAGACCCGCTCTGCCTGTCTCCTCAAGCTGCAGTACCGCTCTGCATGACCCCTCAGACCCCAGTCCCGCTTTGCCAGTCTCCCCAGAGCTCCAGTCTCCGCTTTTGCCTGTTCCCCAGGGCTGTCGTCCCGGCACTGCCTGTCTCCACAGGCTGCAGCCGCGCTCTGCTTGTCTCCCAGTCTCCAATTTTTCACTGCCTGTATATCTAGTCTCCAATCCCGGTCTGCATTTATTCCCAGTCTCCATCCCCACGCTGCATGACTTCCGAGGCATCACTCCCGCTCTGCCTGTCTCCCCAGACTCCAGTCCCGCTCTGCCTGTCACCCCAGGCTCCTAACAACATCTGACTGTCTCCCGAGACTCCAGTCCTGCCCTCCCTGTCTCCCTAGTCTCCTGACCCTCTCTGCCTGTCCAGCTCTGACAGACTCCCCATGCCCCAGGCCCGCTCTGACTATCTCCACAGACTCCAGTCCGGCTTCACGTGTCTCCGCATGTTACAGACCCGCTCAGCCTGAATCCCCATTCTCCCGGACCGCTCTGCGTGACCCCTCAGACCCCAGTTCCGCATTGCGAGTCACACCAGAGCTCCAGTCTCCGTTTTTGCCTGTAACCCCAGGGCTGTCGTCCCGGCACTGCCTATCTCAGTGGGGCTGTAGTTCCCGCTCTGCCTGACTCCAGAGGCTCCAGTCGCGCTCTGCTTGTTTCCCAGTCTCCAATTTGTCTCTGTCGGTATGACTAGTTTCCAATCTGGGTCTGCATTTATTCCCAGTCTCCATCCCCACTTCCGGGAAACCAATCCCTCTCCGCCTGTCTCCCCAGGATCCAATCCCGCTCTGTCTGTCTCCCCAGGATACAGTCCCGCTCTGCCTGTCTCCCCAGGCTACAGTCCCGCTCTGTCTGTCTCCCCAGGCTACAGACCCGCCCTGTCTATCTCCCCAGGCTACAGTCCCGCCCTGTCTATCTCCCCAGGATCCAGTCCCGCTCTGCCTGTCGGCCCAGGGTTCCAATCTCTGTTTTGTGTGTTCTCCCAGGAATGTAGTTCCTTATCTGCCTGTCTCCCCAGGCTCCAAACCCGCTCTGCCTGTCTTCCCAGACACCAGTTTTCTCTGCCAGACTCCCCATGCTCCAGACGCGCTCTGCCTGAATCCCGAGACCCCCGTCCCGTTCTGTCCGTCTCCTCAGGCTCCAATCCCGCTATGCATCACTCAACAGTCCGTAATCGCACTCTTACTGTATCGCTAGGCTCCAATCCCGGTCTGCCTGTCTACCCAGTCTCCATCTCCGCTCTGCCTGTCTCCCCAGACTTCAGACACGCACCGCTTGTCTCCCCAGGTTATTGTAACTCTCTGCCTGTCACCCAGGGCTGGAGTCCCCGCTCTGCCTGGTTCTCCAGGGCTGCAGTTCACGCACTGCCTGTCTTTCCAGCCTCCAGTCCCGCTCGGCTTGTCTCCCCAGGCTCAAGCCCGGCCCTGCCAGTCTCCACAGGCTCCAGTCCCGCTCCCCTCGTCTACATAAGCTCCAAACCTGCTCTGCCTGCCTCCCCAGGCTCCTAACACGATCTGCCTGTCTCTCCAGTGTCCAGTCCCGCTCTGCCCTTCTCCCAAGATTCAAGTCCCACTCTCTCTGTCTCATCAGGCTCCATCCCCGCTCTGTCTGACACCCCAGGCACCAGTCCCTCTCTCCCCACATCCCCAGAGACGGGTCCCGCTCTGCCTCTCTCTCCAGGGTCCATTCCTGCTCCGCCTGTCGCCCCAGTCTCCATCCCCGCTCTGCCTGTCGGGCCACGGTTACAGTCTCTGTTTAGCGTGTTCCCCCAGGAATGTAGTCCCAGATGTGCCTGTCTTCCCGAGCTCCTAACCCGCTATGCCTATCTCAGCAGATTCCAGTCGCCTTCTGCCTGTCTCCCCAGATTCCAGTCCCCCTCTGCCTGTCTCCCCAGTTTCCAGCCCGCTCTGCCTGTGTCCCCAGTCTGAAGTCCCGCTCTGCCTGTCTCCCCAGTTTCCAGCCCCCTCTGCCTGTCTTCCCAGACTCCTAACCCGCTCTGCCTGTCTTCCCAGACACCAGTTCCGCTATGACAGACTCCCCATGCTCCAGACGCGCTCTGCCTGAATCCAGAGACCCCGGTACCGTGCTGTCCGCTGCTCAGACTCCAGTCATGCTCTGTCTGTATTCCCACGGCTACAGTCCCCGCTCTGTCTGTCGCCCCCGAGTTCCAGTCTCCGTTTTTGACTGTACCCCAGGGCTGTAGTTCCCTCTCTGCCTGTCTCCCCAGGCTCCAGTCCCGCTCTGCATCACTCAGCAGTCCCCAATCGCACTCTTACTGTATCGCTAGGCTCCAATCCCGGTCTGCCTGTCTACGCAGTCTCCATCTCCGCTCTGCCTGCCTCCCCAGACTTCAGATACGCACCGCCTGTCTCCCCAGGTTACTATGCCTCTCTGCCTGTCACCCAGGGCTGCAGTTCCCGCTCTGCCTGGTTCTCCAGGGCTGCAGTTCCCGCACTGCCTGTCTTCCCAGCCTCCAGTCCCGCTCGGCCTGTCGCCCCAGGCTCAAGCCCGGCTCTGCCAGTCTCCACAGGCTCCAGTCACGTTCCCCTCGTCTCGATGAGCTCCAAACCTGCTCTGCCAGCCTCCCCAGGCTCCAAACACGATCTGCCTGTCTCCCCAGTCTCCAGTCCCGCTCTGCCTGTCTTGTAAGGTTCCAGTCCTGCTCTCTCTGTCACATCAGTCTCCAACCCCGCTGTGTCTGACACTCCAGGCACCAGTCCTGCTCTACTCGCATCTCGAGAGACGAGTCCCGCTCTGCCTCTCTCTCCAGGGTCCATCCCCGCTCTGCCTGTCGGCCCAGGGTTACAGTCGCTGTTTTGCGTGTTTCCCCAGGAATGTAGTCCCAGATCTCCCTGTTTTCCCAGGCTCATAACCCGCTCTGCCTGTCTCCCCAGATTCCAGTCTCCCTCTGCCTGTCTCCCCAGGCTACAGTCCCGCTCTGCCTGCCTCCCAATACTCCAGTCAAGCTCTGTCGTTCTCCCGTGTCTTACGTAACACTCTTCCTGTCTCTGCAGCTTCCAGTGCCGCTCTGCATGTCTCCCCAGGCTCCAGTGCCGCTCTGCCATTGTCCCCAGGCATCTATCCTACTCTGCCTGGCTTCCCAGGGTCCGGTTCTCACTGCCTGTCTCTCCAGACAAGAGCGCCGCTCTGCCCTTCTCCCCGGGCAGCTATACTGCGCAGCCTGGCTTCCGAGTCTCCATCGAGCTCAACCTGTGTTCCCAGTCTCCTGTTCCGCTCTGCCTGTCTCCCCAGGCACCTATCCAGCTCTGCCTGTCTCCCCAGGCTCCAGACGCGCTCTGCCTGAATTGCGAGGTTCCGGTAGCGTTCTGTCCGTCTCCCCAGGCTCCACTCCTGTTCTGCCTGTATTCCCAGAGCTACAGTCCTCGCTTTGCCTGTCGCCCCAGAGTTCCAGTCTCCGTTTTTGACTGTACCCCAGGGCTTTGATCCTGGCTTTGCCTGTCCCCCCCAAGGCTCCAGTCCCGCTCTTCCTATCTCCCCAGGCTCCAGTCCCGCTCTTCCTGTCTCCCCAGTCTCCAGTCCCGCTCTTCCTGTCTCCCCAGGCTCCAGTCCCGCTCATCCTATCTTCCCAGGCTCCAGTCCCGCTCTTCCTATCTCCCCAGGCTCCAGTCCCGCTCTTCCTGTCTCCCCAGGCTCCAGTCCCGCTCTTCCTGTCTCCCCAGGCTCCAGTCCCGCTCTTCCTATCTTTCCAGGCTCCAGTCCCGCTCTGTCTGTCTCCCCAGGCTCCAGTCCCGCTCTGCCCATCTCCCCAGGCTCCAGTCCCACTCTGCCTGTCTCCCCAGGCTCCAGTCCCGCTCTGCCTGTCTCCCCAGGCTACAGTCCCGCTCTGACCATCTCCCCAGGCTCCAGTCCCACTCTGCCTGTCTCCCCAGGCTCCAGTCCCGCTCTGCCTGTCTCCCCAGGCTCCCTTCCCGGTCTGCCTGTCTCCCCAGGCTCCAGTACCGCTCTGCCAGACTCAATAGTCTCCAATCGCGCTATTCCTATATCCCTACGCTCCAATCCCGGTCTGCCAGTCTTTCGAGCCTCTGGTCCTGCCCGGCTTTTCTCCCCAGGCTCCATTCCCGCTCCCCCCGTCTTCCTAAGCTCCTAAACTGCTCGGCCTGCCTCTCCAGGCTCCAAACACACTCTGCCTGTGTCCCCAGTCTCCAGTCCCGCTCTGCCTGTCTTGCAATGTTGGAGTCACGCTATGCCCGTCAACCAAGTTCCCAGTCCCGCTCTCTCTGTCACATCAGGCTCGTGCCCCGCTCTGTCTGACACCCCAGGCACCAGTCCTGCTCTGCCTGTCCGCACAGGGTTGCAGTCTCTGTTTTGCGTGTTCCCCCAGGAATGTAGTCCCCGACATGTCTGTCTCCCCAGGCTCCAGTCCAACTCTGCCGATCTTCCCAGGTTCCTGGCCCGCTCTGCCTGTCGTCCCAGACTCCAGTCCCGCTCTCCGTTTCTCCAAAGATTCAAGACCCACTCTGCCTGTCTCCATCGGCTCCAATGGCGCTCTGCCTGTCTCCCCGGGTCCCAGTCCTACTCTGGCATTTCTTCTTGTGCCCCTGGTCCACTCTGCTTGTCACGCCAGGAACGAATTCCGCTCTGGCTGACTCCCAAGGCAGCAGTCGCACTCTTCCTGTCTCCAAATGCTCAAGTCCCGCTCTGCCTGTCTCCACAGGCTCCAGTCACAAGAACATAAGAACTAGGAGCAGGAGTCGGCCATCTGGCCCCTCGAGCCTGCTCCGCCATTCAATGAGATCATGATTGATCTTTTGTGGACTCAGCTCCACTTTCCCGCCCAAACACCATAACCCTTAATCCCTTTATTCTTCAAAAAACTATCTATCTTTACCTTAAAAACATGTAATGAAGGAAACTCTACTGCTTCACTGGGCAAGGAATTCCATAGATTCACAACCCTTTGGGTGAAGAAGTTCCTCCTAAACTCAGTCCTAAATCTACTTCCCCTTATTTTGAGGCTATGCCCCCTCGTTCTGCTTTCACCCGCCAGTGGAAACAACCTGCCCGCATCTATCCTAACTATTCCCTTCATAATTGTAAACGTTTCTATAAGTTCCCCGCTCATCCTTCTAAATTCCAACGAGTACAGTCCCAGTCTACTCAACCTCTCCTCATAATCCAACCTCTTCAGGTCTGGGATTAACCTAGTGAATCTCCACTGCACTCCCTCCAGTGCCAGTACGTCCTTTCTCAAGGAAGGAGACCAAAACTGAACACAATACTCCAGGTGTGGCCGCACTAACACCTTATACAATTGCAACATAACCTCCCTAGTCTTAAACTCCATCCCTCTAGCAATGAAGGACAAAACTCCATTTGCTTTCTTAATCACCTGTTGCACCTGTAAACCAACTTTTTGCGACTCATGCACTAGCACACCCAGGTCTCCCTGAACAGCGGCATGCTTTAATATTTTATCGTTTAAATAATAATCTCGTTTGCTGTTATTCCTACCAAAATGGATAACCTCACATTTGTCAACCTTGTATTCCATCTGCCAGACCCTAGCCCATTAACTTAACCTATCCAAATCCCTTTGCAGACTTCCAGTATCCTCTGCACTTTTCGCTTTACCACTCAGTCCCGCTCTGCCTGTCTCCCAGGTTCCAGATTTTCTCTGCCTCTATGCCTTGCTCCTATCCCGGTCTGCATTTCTTCCCAGTATCCATTCTCGCTCTGCATGACTTCCAAGGTTCCAGTTCCGCTCTACCTGTCTCCCGAGGCTCCAGTCCCGCTCTGCCTGTCTCCGCAGGCTTCAGTGCATCTCTGCCTGTTACCCCATGGCTGCAGTTCCCGCACTGACTGTCTTCCCAGCCTCCAGTCCCGCTTGGCCTGTCTCCCCAGGCTCAAGCCCGGCTCTGCCTGTCTCCACAGGCTCCAGTCCCGCTCCCCCCGTCTTCTTAAGCTCCTAAACTGCTCGGCCTGCCTGTCCAGTCCCCTAACACGCTATGCCCGTCTCCCAAGAATCGAGTCCGGCTCCGCCTGTCTCCCAAGGCTCCAACACCGCTCTGTCTGTCACCCAAGGCTCCAGTCCCGCTCCGCCTGGCTCCCTAAGCTCCAACACCGCTCCGCCTGTCTCCCCAGGCTCAAGCCCGGCTCTGCCTGCCTCCCCAGGCTCCTAACACGCTCTGCCTTTGTCCCCAGTGTCCAGTCCCGCTCTGCCTGTCTTGCAAGGTTGAAGTCACGCTATGCCCGTCTCCCAAGATTCCAGTCCCCTCTCTCTATCACATCAGGCTCCAACCCCTCACTCCAGGCGGCAGTCCAGCTCTGCCTGCATCCCCAGAGACGAGTCCCGCTCTGCCTGTCTCCCCAGTCTCCAACCCCGCTCTCTCTGTCACTCCGGGCTAGATTCCTGCTTTCCCAGCATGCCTGGAGACGATTCCCGCTCTGCCCCTCTCTCCAGGCTCTATTCCGGCTGTGTGTGTGTCGTGGTTCCCCAGGACGACAATTTGTTCGTACCTATTAAAACACCGAGAGTCTGAGGAGCGATCTTTCAAGCAGTGAACTTTATTTTCCTAGCACAAGAAAACAAAGCTGGGATGTCCGGAACAATCCCAAGAGCCTCAGGGCTTACTGTCTTTTATGTACATTTCAACTCCATATCTCAAACTCTTATCTTACTTTACAGCCCTCTTATCTTGCTTTCCAATCTGACCTTGCTTTGGCCACCATTGTTTTTAGTTGGCCCTTTATCTGTCCCATTCGAGATTGGTCGCTCCCTATTTCCTCTCTTTGCTTCTTAAACCATGGTGGCTATAACTCTTGTCCTTATCTTGCTCCTGTGTAAACTTCCCTGCTTGTGAAACAATCGTGGTTTTGCTGACTTAGGCCGAATGTATAGAAAAACATGCTCACTCTATTCTTGTCTTTTTATGGCCATTATTTATGGTCAACCATTAAGTTGAGCCACTGAGCAGTATTCATTGTTCTCCCAAGTGACTATTATTTGTCTTTGTTAATTAGTAAATGCTATACTACTTTTCTGGGTCTTCTGCTTTAATCATATTAACTATACTTGATTACATTAGGTCACACGAGGTTACCCTAGGTTACATACTCATCTCAATACTCACCTAAATCTACTTTATCATTTCACTAAAACCTATGATTCTGAACTTCATACCTAACTCATACAATATCCAGTACAAATTCCCTTACATGTGTCTCCCCAGACCCCAGTCCCGCTTTCCCTGCCTCCACTGGCTCCAGTCCCGTTCTGTCTGTACTCCCAGGGCAAGAGAAACCGCTCTGCCTGTCTCCCCAGAGCTCCAGTCTCCGTTTCTGACTGTTCCCCCCAGGGCTGTAGTCCCGGCACTGCCAGTCTCACCCGTGATGTAGTTCCCGCTCTGCCTGTCTTCCAAGTCTCAAGTCCCGCTCTGCTTGTCTCCCAGCCTCCAGATTTTCTCTCCCTGTCTGCCTTTGCTCCTATCCCGGTCTGCATTTCTTCCCAGTCTCCATCCACGCTCTGCATGCCTTCCAAGACTCCAGTCCCGCTCTGCCCGTCTTCCCAGGCTCCACTCACGCTCTGCCTGACTCCCAGGCTGCAGTCCCGCTCTGCCTGTCTGCCCAGGCTGTAGTCCCGCTCTGCCTGTCACGCAGGCCCCAGCCGCACTCTGCCTGCCTCCCCAGACACCAGTGCCGCTCTGCCCTTCTCTCCAGGCACCTATCCCGCTCTTCCTGCCTCCCCATTCTCATGTCCCGCTCTGCCTGTCTCCCCAGGCTCCAACCCCGCTCTGCCTGTCACGCAGGCACCAGCCGCACTCTGCCTGCCTCCCCAGACACCAGTGCCGCTCTGCCCTTCTCCCCAGGCACCTATCCCGCACTGCCTGGCTCCCCAGGCTCTGGTACTCTCTGCCTCTCTCTCCAGACATGAGTGCCGCTCTGCCCTTCTCCCCAAACATCTATGCTGAGCAGCCTAGCTTCCGGAGCTCTATCGAGCTCAGCCTGTGTTCCCAGTCTCCTGTTCCGCTCTGCCTGTTTCCCCAGCGTCGGGACGCGCTCTGCCTGAATTGGGAGGTCGCGGTACCATTCCGTCCGTCTCCCCAGGCTCCACTCCTGCTCTGTCTGTATTCCCAGGGTCCAGTCCCCGCTCCGCCTGTCGCCTCACAGTTCCAGTCTCCATTTTTCACTCTACCCGGGGCTTTAATCCTGGCTCTGCCTGCCCCCCCCCCCGCAATGCACCAGTCCCGCTCTTCCTGTCTCCCCAGGCTCCAGTACCGCTCTGCCTTACTCAACAGTCTCGAATCTCGCTCTTCCTGTATCGCTAGGGTGCAGTCCCGCTTTTCCTGTCTCCCCAGGCTCCAGTACCGCTCTGCCTTACTCAACAGTCTCGAATCGCGCTCTTACTGTATCGCTAGGGTCCATTCCCGCTTTTCCTGTCTCCCCAGGCTCCAGTTCCGCTCGGCTTCTCTCCCCAGCCTCCAGTTCCGCTGTGCCTCTCGGCACAGAGTTACAGTCTCTGTTTTGCGTGTTCCCCCAGGAATGTAGTCCCCGACGTGCCTGTCTCCCCAGGCTCCAGTCCAACTCTGCCTGTCTTCCTTGGGTCCTAACCCGCTCTGCCTGTCGTCCCAGACTCCAGTCCCGCTCTACCTATCTCCAAAGATTCCAGTTCCCCTCTGCCTGTCTCCATAGGCTCAAGTCCCGCACTGCGTGTCATCCAGGCTCCAACCCCGCTCTGCCTCACTCCCCAGAATTCAATTCTGCTCCGCCTACCTACCCTCGACTCCTGTGCCGTCTTTCCTGTCTCCCCAAGCTGAGTCCTGCAGTTCCTGCCTCCCCAGGCTCCAGTCCGGCTCTGCCTGTCTCCCCAGAGCTGCAGTCTCCATTTCTGCCTCTTCCCCCCAGGGCTGATGTCCCGGCACTGCCAGTCTCACCCGGGATGTAGTTCCGCTCTGTCTGTGTCCACATGCTCCAGTCCCGCTCTGCTTGTCTCCAAGTCTCCAGATTTTATCTGCCTGTATGCCTTGGCTCCTATTCTGATCTGCATTTCTTCCCAGTCTCCATCCTCGCTCTGCAAGTCTTCCGAGGTTCCAGTTCCGCTCTGACTCTCTCCCGAAGTTCCAGTCCCGCTCTGCCTCTCTCCCTAATCCCTTGTCCCGCTCTGCCTGCCTCCCCAGACTTCAGACACATACCGCCTGTCTCCCCAGGCTTCAGTGCCTCTCTGCCTGTCACCCCAGGGCTGGGATCCCCGCTCTGCCTGGTTTCCCAGGGCTGCAGTTCCCGCAATGCCTGCAATTCCAGCCTCCAGTCCCGCTCGGATTGTCCCCCCAGGCTCAAGCCCGGCTCTGCCAGTCTCCACAGGCTCCAGTCCCGCTCCCCCCATCTTCCTAAGTTCCTAAACTGCTCGGCCTGCCTGCCCATGCCGCTAACACGCTCTGCCTGTCTTGCACGGTTGAAGTCACGCTATGCCCGTATCCCAAGCGGGCTGGTTTAGCTCACCCAGCTAAATCGCTGGCTTTCCAAGCGGGCCAGTAGCACGGTTCGATTCCCGTACCAGCCTCCCCGGAGAGGCGCCGGAATGTGGCGACTAGGGGATTTTCACAGTAACTTCATTGAAGCCTACTCGTGTCAATAAGCGATTTTAATTTTCATTTCATTTTTCAATATTCCAGTCCGGATCCGCCCTTCTCCCCAGGCTCCAACACCGCTATGTCTGTCACCCCAGACTCCAACACCGCTATGTCTGTCACCCCAGGCTCCTTCCCCGCTCTGTCTCTCTCCCCAGGCTACAGACTCGCTCTGTCTGTCTCCCCAGGCTACAGACCCGCTCTGTCTGTCTCCCCAGGCTACAGACCCACTCTGTCTGTCTCCCCAGGCTACAGTCCCGCTCTGTCTGTCTCCCCAGGCTCCAGACCCGCTCTGTCCGTCTCCCCAGGCTCCAGACCCGCTCTGCCTGTCTCCCCAGGCTCCATCCCCGCTCTGCCTGTCTCCCCAGGCTCCATCCCCGCTCTGCCTGTCTCCCCAGGCTCCATCCCCGCTCTGCCTGTCTCCCCAGACACCAATCCCAATCTGCCAGTCACCCTATGCTCCAGAACCGCTCTGCCTTGCTCTCTGGAATCCAGTCCCGCTCTGTCAGTTTCCACAGGCTGCAGTCCCGGTCTGCCTGTCTCCGCTGGCTCCAGTTGCTCTCAGTCTGTATTCTCAGGGCTACAGTCCTTCATTGAAGCCCACTCGTGACAATAAGCGACTTTCATTTCATTTCATTCAGTCGCCGCTCTGTTCGTCAGCCCAGCTATACAGTCTGCATTTTGCCTGTTCCCGCAGGACTGCAGTTGCTACTCTGCCTGTCTCCCCAGTCACCAGTCTCGCTCTAACTGTCTCGCAATGTTCCAATCCCGCTATGCCTGTCTCCCAAGGTTTCACTGCCGCTCAATCTGCCAACTCAGTCTCCAATCCCGCTCTGCCTGTCTCCTCAGTCTCCATCCCCGCTCTGCCTGTCTAAACAGTTTCAAGTCCCGCTCTTCCTGTCTCCCTACGCTCCAGTCCCGCTCTGCCTGTCTTCAACGGTTCCTAACCCGCTCTGCCTGTCTCACCAAGTTCCACTCCCGCTCTACCAGTCTCCCCAGTCTCCTCACTCGCTCTGCCTGTCGCCCGGGCCCCACCACTGCTCTGCCATTTCACCCTGTGCTCCAGGTTCCTTCTGCCTGTCTACCCAGGATCTAGTTCCTCTCTGGCTGTCTCCCCAGGCTCCAGGCTCGTTTTCCCTGTCTCAACATGTTCAAGCCTGCTCTGCCTGTCGCCCTAGGTTCCAGTCCCGCTCTGCCTGTCTTCCAGGCTCCAACCCCGGCTGTATCTCACTCCGCAGAGTCCAGTCGTGCTCCACCTGGCTCCCCTAGACTCGGCCTGCCTGTCTCCCCAGGCTCAGTCCTGCGCCGCCTGCCCCCCCCCCCCCCCCCCCCCCCGTCTCCAATCCCGCTCTGTCCTTCTCCCCGAGCTCCAGTGCCACTCTGTCCGTCTCCCCAGGCTCCAGTGCCGCTCTGTCTGTCTCCCCAGGCTCCAGACCCGCTCTGTCCGTCTCCCCAGGCTACAGACCCGCTCTGTCCGTCTCCCCAGGCTCCAGTGCCGCGCTGTCCGTCTCCCCAGGCTCCAGTGCCGCTCTGTCCGTCTCCCCAGGCTCCAGTGCCGCTCTGTCCGTCTCCCCAGGCTCCAGTGCCACGCTGTCTTCCTACCCAAGCTCGTCTCCGGTTCTGCTTGTGCGCTTTGGGCTGTCCTCCCGCACATTGTGTCTCACTAGGGCTGTAGTTCTCGCTCTGTCTGTGTCCACAGGCTTCAGTCTGCGCTCTCCCTGTCTCCCCAGTCTCCAGTCCCGTTATGACAGATTCCTAGACTCCGGAGTCCCAGCCCTACTCCGGCATTTCTTCCCTTCTGCCAGTTTCACTCTGCCTGTCACTCCAGCCTCCAGTCCCGCTCTGCCTGTGTTGCAGGATGTAGTCCTACTCTTCATGCGTCGCCAGATACCAGTGCCGTTCTGCCATACTCCCCATGCTCCAGAACCGCTCTGTCTGTCTCCCCAGTCTCCAATCGCGCTTTGCCAGTCTCCCCAAGCCTGCCTGACTCCTCAGACTCCAAACACGCTCTGCCTGACCTGCAACGTCCCAGTACCGCTATGCCTCTATCCCAAGGTTCCAGTCCCGCTCTGTCTGTCACTTCAGGCTCCAATCCCTGTCTGCCTGACATAACAGGCTCCAGTCCCACTCTGCCTGCCTCCCAGAGACCTGAACCGCTCTGCCTGTATCTCCAAGCTACACATTCCGGCTCCGCCTGTCTCCCCACACTCCTGTCCCGCTCTGCCTGCCTGACCAGACTCCAGTCCCGCACAGCCTATCCAGCCAGTCTCATTCCCCGCTCTGCCTGTTGGCCCAGGTATACAGTCTCCATTTTGCCTCTTCGACCAGGGTTATAGTCCCGGCATTGCCTGTATCACCAGGGTTGTAGTTCCCGCTCTGCTGTGTCCACAGGCTCATGGCCGTGCTCTGCTTGTCTCCCTAGGCTCCAGTCCCGCTCCGCCTTTCTCCCCAGATTTCAGTGCAGCATTGTCTGCCTCTCACATGACACCTCCCCCCAAGAAAAAGGAACAGACCATCAACTTCCTTTTTCACTTTTGCACCACCCACTAAGAAATGTACACAGTAAATATACTTTTCCGTTTCACAGAAAAAAACAACACACGCAAACAGGCATAATAATAAAGTCCATCTTTCCCATTCATCTTCTTCCAACCGAAATATTTCTCGATTGACAGTCTCTTTGAACAAGAAAGTCAATGCACGATCCATTCCTCTACGCCTCGGCAATTCTCTTTAAAGTTAGAAACTTCAGTTCAATCTAATAGAACATAAGAACATGAGAACTAGGAGCAGGAGTAGGCCATCTGGCCCCTCGAGCCTGCTCCGCCATTCAATTAGATCATGGCTGATCTTTTGTGGACTCAGCTCCACTTTCCGGCCCGAACACCATAACCCTTAATCCCTTTATTCTTCAAGAAACTATCTATCTTTACCTTAAAAACATGTAATGAAGAAGCCTCAACTGCTTCACTGGGCAAGGAATTCCATAGATTCACAACCCTTTGGGTGAAGAAGTTCCTCCTAAACTCAGTCCTAAATCTACTTCCCCTTATTTTGAGGCTGTGCCCCCTAGTTCTGCTGTCACCCGCCAGTGGAAACAACCTGCCCGCATCTATCCTATCTATTCCCTTCATAATTTTAAATGTTTCTATAAGATCCCCCCTCATCCTTCTAACGAGTACAGTCCCAGTCTACTCAACCTCTCCTCATTATCCAACCCCTTCAGCTCTGGGAATAACAGAGTCCCTTGCAATTCTCCAATACAGGAGCGTCGGTTATAACAGCTTTCAGGCAGTCACATGCCTGTTGAAAGTCCGCTGTCCATTGACATTGTCGACGTTTCTTTAGCAAGTCCATCAGTGGAGTAATCGCGCCACAAAACGTTTGCACAATGGTTCGATCAAATCCATTCATGCTAAAAAATCGCATTATTTCCCTTTGTCTTGATGGTATCGGAAACTCCTCAATGAAAGTGATTCGGGCTTCTCCAAATTCACTTTCGGCTAGGTTCATCGCCAAACCCGCCACCTGATGTCGATCGAAGAACCCCATACGATGTTTTAAATGTTCTTTCCATATCTGGAAGTTGGTAATAAAAGCAGATTGTCCCACTTTCTCAATTCAATCCTTTAAACGTGGGATAGGATAAGAGTCCATTCTTGTAACTGCATTAACCTTTCGATAGTCCACACACAACGCTTGGGTACCGTCTGGTTTAGGTACCATCACTATGGGTGAGCTCCATTGGCTGCAACCCACTTCCATTATGCCATTTTCAGCATACTCTCAATCTCTCTGTTAACCTGTGCCAATTTTAAAGGATTAAGTCTGTGTGGATGTTGTTTGATCGGAACAGCATTTCCCACATCTCCATTATGTATGGCCATTTTAGTACTCCCCAATTTATATCTACAAACCTGCCCATGTGATATCAATAACTCTTTCAGGTTAGTTCGTTTTCCCACTGGAAGGTAACTTAACAACTCATCCCAATTTTGAAGAACATCCTCATTTCCGAATTTAATTTGAGGTGTGGCAAATTCACAGTCATCTGGATTTCGTTCGTCAATTTGAGTGAGAATCATGAAAACCTCCTTTTTCTCTCCTTCCCTTTCAAAGTACCTTTTAAGCATATTCACATGACACATTCAGTGAGTCTTCCTTCTATCTGCTGTTTTTACCACATAATTCACCTCAATGAATTTCCTTTCAATCTGATAATGTCTACGAAACCTAGCTTTTAAAGGTTCACCTACCACTGGTAACAATACTAAAACTTTATCCCCACTGACAAAACTAGGAACTTTGGATTTCTTGTCTGCTACCCGTTTCATCACATTTTGTGCAACTTTCAAATGTCTCGCTAATTCACCTGCTCTATTTAATCATTCCCTAAAATTTGAAACGTAATCCAAAAGTGTAATTTCCGATTTCTCACCCGCCAATGTTTCCTTAATCAATTTAAGTGGTCCTCTTACCTCATGACCAAAAATGAGTTCACAAGGGTTAAATTTGGTTGACTCATTCGGTGCATCCCTAATTGCAAACAATACGAATGGAATTCCTTTATCCCAGTCCTCTGGATAATATTGACATTACGCCCTCAAAATTGCCTTTAATGTCTGATGCCACCTTTCTAACGCTCCCTGCGATTCTGGATGGTATGCAGTTGATTTAAATTGTTTTATCCCTAAGCTATCCATAACTTCTTTGAATAACTTTGAAGTAAAATTTGAACCTTGATCCGATTGAATTTCTGTGACTGGTCCATATCTAGTAAAGAATTGAAGTAACTCCTTCACAACCCTTTTAGCTGTAATATTACGTTCTGGAATGGCCTCTGGAAAACTAGAAGCCACATCCATTTTAGTCAAAAGATATTGATTAACACTTTTTGTTTTAGGAAGCGGTTCTACACAATCGATGAGAGACAGTTATAAAAGGTTCCTCAAATGCTGGAATAGGCATTCAGGGCGCTGGTTTTATCACTGCTTGAGGTTTCCCTTGACATTTGTGACATGATTGACAAAATTTAACTACATCTTTATGTCGTCCAGGCCAATAAAAATGTTTCTGGATGTTAGTTTGAGTTTTCCTGATTCCCAAATGACCTCCCACTGGTACCTCATGTGCAACTCGCAACACCTCCTTTCTATACCCTACCGGCAATACTACTTGATGAACTTCTGCCCACTTTTCATCAGCCTGCATATGTACAGGTCTCCATTTTCTCATCAAGACATCACTTTACGGTAATAACACTCTTGTGAACGCTCAGATTCCTCTTCCGTCTATGCTTTCTGATGTATCCGGTTTATTTCTGCATCTTTCTGTTGTAACATCTTTCTGTTGTTTCTCCTCTTGTCCTAACCTGTGACTTTGCGACCGGGTAACTACACAATCCGGAAAATCCCAGGATATTCGTCCTTCAACCCTTCACTTGTCTGATTTTCCACTGGTATATCAACCACAGTAGGCATCACTCCCATCTGCGCTCCAGCTATATCATTACCCAAGATGAACTGTATTCCTGGATAAGATAGTTTATCTATTACTCCTACTAACCACTTCACCACTCTTCACTGGACTTTCCAACCTTACCTTACAGAATGGAACGCTACTCCTCTCACCCTGAATTCCACATATCACCACCTTTTCTGGCAACATTCTTCCAAAGTTACACAAGTTCCCTGTACACACACGACTGCATGGCAAAACTTGGTTCCAACTCCATCTACAAGTTTGCTGACGATACAACCATAGTGGGCCGGATCTCGAATAACGACGAGTCCGAATACAGGAGGGAGATAGAGAACCTAGTGGAGTGGTGTAAGGACAACAATCTCTCCCTCAATGCCAGCAAAACTAAAGAGCTGGTCATCGACTTCAGGAAGCAAAGTACTGTACACACCCCTGTCAGCATCAACGGAGCCGAGGTAGAGATGGTGAGCAGTTTCAAATTCCTAGGGGTGCACATCACCAAAAATCTATCCTGGTCCACTCACGTCGACGCTATCACCAAGAAAGCACAACAGCGCCTATACTTCCTCAGGAAACTAAGGAAATTCGGCATGTCCACATTAACCCTTACCAACTTTTACAGATGCACTATAGAGAGCATCCTATCGGGCTGCATCACAGCCTGGTATGGCAACTGCTCGGCCCAGGACCGCAAGGAACTTCAGAGAGTCGTGAATACCGCCCAGTCCATCACACGAACCTGCCGCCCATCCATTGATTCCATCTACACCTCCCGCTGCCGGGGGAAAGCGGGCAGCATAATCAAAGATCCCTCCCACCCGGCTTACTCACTCTTCCAACTTCTTCCATCGGGCAGGAGATTCAGAAGTCTGAGAACACCCACGAACAATCTCAAAAACAGCTTCTTCCCCACTGTCACCAGACTCCTAAATGACCCTGTTATGGACTGACCTCATTAACACGACACCCATGTATGCTTCATCCGATGCCAATGCTTATGTAGTTACATTGTATATATTGTGTTGCCCTATTATGTATTCTCATGTATTTTCTTGAATTCTGTTTAATTCCATTTTCTTCCCATGTACTGAATGATCTGTTGAGCTGCTTGCAGAAAAATACTTTTCACTGTACCTCGGTACACGTGACAATAAACAAATCCAATCCAATCCAATCCAAGTTACATAATTCCTCATCTCTTGCCATTAATGTTTGACTAGCCCCTGTATCTCTTAAAATTTTGACTTCTTTACCAACTCCTCCTGATACACATGAGTAAACATTACCCACACAAGTACATTCTTTAATGACATCTGGCACCTTCTTAACAATTACTTCTTGAACTGGCTGCACAATCGATTACACCTACTTCGCTTCCCTTGGGCTTTCCTTTACCACTCCAACAAATCCCACTGTCTTATCCTGTTTTACCACATCAGCCTTCCTAGCGCTTTTATTCAACCACCAACACTGCGGAGCAGGCTCGAGGGACCAGATGGCCTACTCCTGCTCCTAGTTCTTATGTGACTTTATATGGCCTAGTTTATTGCAGTGAAAATATTTGAAACTTTTCATCTCTTTTCACCCTCCTGGATTTCTTTTTTAAACTGAGATACACTCTCTTTATTATCTCCCAGCAGATCACCTTTACCTTTACCACTTGAATATTTCTCATGTCCCCAGTTTCTATCCCTCACCGGCTGAAACTGGTGTCGGAAACCAATCTTTGATTTCTGAACAAATTCATAATCATCTGCCATTTCTGCTGCTAATCTCACAGTTTTAACCCCCTGTTCTTCAACATGACTTCTCACTACATCAGGAATTGATTTTTTAAACTCCTACCAAAGTATAATTTCTCTGTGAGCTTCATACGTTTGATCTATTTTCAAAGATCTTATCCACCTATCTAAATTACTCTGTTTGAGCCTTTCAAACTCCATGTATGTTTGACCAAATTATTTCCTTAAATTTCTAAACCTTTGTCTGTAAGCTTCAGGCACTCGCTCATATGCACTTAAGATGGATTTCTACGCCTCCTCATACGTTCCAGATACATCCTCCGGCAGTGATGCAAACACTTCACTAGCTCTACCTACCAGCTTTGTTTGAATCAGTAACACCCACATGTCCTGTGGCTATTTCATTTCTTTAGCTACCTTCTCAAATGAAATTTAAAAGGCTTCCACTTGCTGCTCGTCAAATTTTGGCAATGCTTGTACATATTTAAATACATTCCCACCAAGCCTTCGACTATGACGCCCCTTCTCACTATCCTCATCTCTATTATGCAACTGTACGTTTCCCTTTATGGCTGCCAATTCTAATTCACTTTCATGTTTCATGGCCATTTGCTGAAGTTCAAACTCCCTCTCTATATCTTATTCCCTGATCTGTATCTACCTTTCTTTTTCTTTTTGTTCTGCTACGGCTATTCTTTCTTTTCTTTTCTCCTTTCTCTCTTCTTTCTTCTCTCTCTTTTTCTTTTTCCTCTTTTGCGGAAAATACGGAGGCATGGGATTCAGAATGATTTAGCAGTTTGGGTTAGAAATTGGCGAGCTGATAGAAGACAAAGAGTGGTGGTTGATGGGAAATGTTCTGACTGGTGTCCAGTTACTAGTGATGTGCCACAAGGATCTGTTTTGGGGCCACTGCTGTTTGTCATTTTTATAAATGACCTGGAGGAGGGCGTAGAAGGATAGGTGAGTAAATTTGCAGATGACACTAAAGTCGGTGGAGTTGTGGACAGTGCAGAAGGATGTTACAAATTACAGAAGGACATAGATAAGCTGCAGAGCTGGGCTGAGAGGTGGCAAATGGAATTTAATGCAGAAAAGTGTGAGGTGATTCATTTTGGAAGGAATAACAGGAAGACAGAGTGCTGGGCTAATGGGAAGATTCTTGGTAGTGTTGATGAGCAGAGAGATCTCGGTGTCCATGTACATAGATCCCTAACAGTTGCCATCCAGGTTGAGAGGGTTGTTAAGAAGGCGTACGGTGTGTTAGCTTTTATTGGGAGAGGGATTGAGTTTCGGATCCATGAGGTCATGTTGCAGCTGTACAAATCTCTGGTGCGGCCGCATTTGGAGTATTGCGTGCAGTTCTGGTCATGGCATTATAGGAAGTATGTGGAAGCATTGGAAAGGGTGCAGAGGAGATTTACCAGAATGTTGCCTGGTATGAAGGAAGATCTTATGAGGGAAGTCTGAGGGACTTGAGGCTGTTTTCGTTAGAGAGAAGAAGGTTAAGAGGTGACTTAATTGAAGCATACAAGATGTTCAGAGGATTAGATAGGGTGGACAGAGAGCCTTTTTCCTCGGATGTTGATGTCTAGCACGAGGGGACATAGCTTTAAATTGAAGGGACATAGATATAGGACAGATGTCAGAGGTCGGTTCTTTACTCAGAGAGTAGTAAGAGTGTGGACTGCCATGCTTACAACAGTAGTGGACTCGTCAACACTAAGGGCATTCGAATGGGCATTATCTAGACATGTGGGTGATAAGGGTATAGTGTAGATGTGCTTTAGAGTGGTTTCACAGGTCGGCGCAACATCGAGGGCCGAAGGACCTGTACTGCGCTGTTATGTTCTATGTTCTCTCTCTCTCTCTTTCTTTTTCCTCTCTCTCTCTCTTTCGTATTCAAGCCGCTTTAATTCTTTATCATGTTCCAATTGTTTAATTTGCAACTGAATTTGTGCCATTTCGAATGAGTCGACTCTATCTCAGGCAACTTTAAATGCTTAACCACTGCCATAATTACCTCAACTTTTTGCATTTTGTCCGGTAATATTAACTGCAATGTTTTTGCCAAATCTAACCGTCTGCTTTTCGTCAATGTCCGTAAGGTACTGCGTGTGACATTCTCCACCCCCAAAAACGTCTGAGCCTCTGAAAGAGCCATTGTTCACAACACTCTCCCCACTTAAACTAAAATGCCATTCCGGAAAAGCAACAATCCTTCACTGTCTTTATGCTCACAAAAGCCAATCCAATAAATAGACTTTCATGCCCTTCGAGCCCCCAATTGTTATGGGAGCGGCGTTTTCAGAACCCAAAAATGTATAATGGGGTTGAACCAACCTCTCCCTTTAATGTATTGTTGCTTTTGAAGCACACGGCTTGGTCTCCAGATGTGGTATTACAATTATGGACACGTGGGTTTTAAACACAAAACAATGTTTATTCCATGAATTCAACTTAACCTTTTGAAATAAACATTGGATCCCTTAACACCCCTTACTTCAAAGATAACCCCGAAAATAATACAACACTAAATAATCCCTCAAAATGTTCCTTCAAACCTCCAAAAGACTTAACACCTTTAAACAGAAACACATCAGGTTAAAGACATTACTATTATGCGTTTAAATCACCCAAATGATTCAGAGATAGTCTTTCCTGGCAGAGATCACCGCATCCAGCTTCCTGCAAACACAGACACACCCAAGCTCTTTTTCTTCATGCAGCACTCAGCAAACCAGCCAGGCACTTTTTAGCTGCTCTCTCAAACTGAAACAAAACTCCCAAAAAGCAGAATTGAGCTCAACTCATCTGCCCCCACACTCTGACATCACTACAGTAATATGAGCTGCTTTAGTTCTTAAAGGTACATTGCTTAAACATCCATTTAATAAAGGTACTCTCACATGACAATGTCTTCCCAGACTCCAGTCCCGCTCTGACTACCACCACAGCTTCCAGTTCCGCTCTGCCTGTCACTCCAGGCACTAGTACCGCTCTATCTGTCACCTGAGGCTCCGATCCCGCTCTGCCTATCACCCCAGGCTCCTGTCACGCTCTGTCTGCCTGCCCAGATACTAGTCCCGCTCTGCCTGTCCACCCAGACTCAATTCCCGCACTGCCTGTCTACCCAGTCTCCATGCCCACAATACCTGTCGGCCCCGGGATACAGTCTCCGTTTTGCCTGTTCGACCCGGGCTGTAGTCCCGGCACTGCCTGTCTCACCAGGGCTGTAGTTACCGCTCTGTCTGTGTCCACAGGTTCCAGTCCGTGCTCTGCCTATCTCCCAAGACACCAATTTTTTTCTGCCTGTGTTCCTAGGCTCCAATCCCGGTCGGCATGTCTTCCCAGCCTCCATCCTCGCTGTGCATGTCTTCCCAGACTCCAATCCCGCTCGACCTGTCACCGGAGGTGCCAGTTCCGCTCTGACTGACTCCCCAGGCCCCATTCCCGCTCTGCTTGTCTCCCCAGGTTCCATTCCCGCTCTGCCTGTCACCGGAGGTGCCAGTTCCGCTCTGACAGGCTCCCTAGGCCCCATTCCCGCTCTGCTTGTCTCCCCAGGTTCCATTCCCGCTCTGCCTGTCACCGGAGGTGCCAGTTCCGCTCTGCCAGGCTCCCCATGCTCCAGACCCACTCCGTCTGCCACCACAGGCTCCAAATCCGCTCTGACTTTGCCCCCAAGCTCCAGTCCTTATCGGTCTGTGTTCGCAGGGCTAAAGTACCCATTCTGCCTGTCGGCCCAGGTATACAGTCTCCGTTTTGCTTGTGTCCCCCAGGGCTGTAGTTCCTGCTCTGCCTATCTCGCCAGACTCCAGTCCCGCTCTGTCTGTCTCCCAAGGTTTCAATTCCGCTCTATCTGTCACCTCAGTCTCCAGCCCAGCTCGCCCTGCATCCCTATATGCCAGTCCCGCTCTGCCAGTCTCCCCAGTCTCCATCCCCGCTCTGCCTGTCGACCTAGGGATACAGTTTCCGGTTTGCCTGTTCCCGCAGGGCTCTAGTCCCCGCCCATCCTGTCTCCCGGACTCCTGGCCAGCGCCCCCTGTCTCCCCAGATTCGTCCCGCTCTGCTTGACTCCCTGGACTCCTGTCCCGCCCTGCCTGTCTCCCCAGCTCAGCCCTGCCCTGCATGTCTCCCCAGGCTCCGGCCCTGCTCTGTCTGTCTCCCCTACACTCCGACCCCGCCCTGCCTGTCTCCCCACGCTCCGTCCTGCCCTGCCTGTCTCCCCAGGCTCCGGTCCCGCCCTGCCTGTCTCCCCAGGCTCCGGTCCCGCCCTGCCTGTCTCCCCAGGCTCCGTCCTGCCCTGCCTGTCTCCCCAGGCTCAGTCCTGCCCTGCCTGCCTGCCCAGCCGCCTCTTTCGCTCTCCATCTCTCCGAGTCTCCAGTCTCGCTCTCTCCGACGCGTCAGTTTTCAGTGCCGCGTTGTCTGCCTCCCCAGGCTCCAGTCCTACTCTGTCCGTATTCCCAGGGCTCCAGTCCCCGCTCTGCCTGTTTCACCAGAGCTCCAATCTCCGTCTTTGTCTGTTCCCCCAGGGCTGTAGTCCCGTCACTGCCTCTCTCGCCAGAGCTTTTGTTCCCGCATTGTTTCTGTCCACAGGCTCCAGTCCGTGCTCTGACTGACCCACCAGGCTCCAAGCCCGCTCTGCTTGTCTCCCAGTCTCCAAATTGTCTCTGCCTGTTTTCCTGGGCCCCAATCCCTGTCTGCATGTCTTCCCAGGCTCCAGTCCCGCACTGCATGTTTTCCCAGATTCCTGCCCTGCCCTGCCTGCCTCCCCAGGCTCCAGTCACGTTTTCTCAGCATCCAGCCCGGCTCTGCCGTTCTCCCCTATCTCGCGCTGCCTGTCTATGCAGCCTCCAGTCGCTCTCTGTCTGGCTCCCCAGATTCCAGCCCAGCTCTGCCTGTCTTTCCAGTGTCTTTTCCTGCTCTGCCGGTCTCCCCAGGCTCCAGTCCGTCTCTGACTGTCTACGCAGGCTCCAGTCCCGCTCTGCCTGTGTCGCAGGCTACAGCCCCACTCTGCTCTCCAGACACTAGTCCCCATCTGCCAGTTTCTACAAGCTCCAGACCCGCGCTGCCTGTCTCGCTGAGGAATTGAAAAAAAGACAGTGATACAAAATGGGATAATTAGTCAGGATAATGTAGAGGATAGACCCGGGTATAGGAGCCGGAGAGTAGTGTAATGAGTTGATCAGGGAATGAACAAAGGAACTGAGTAAAGCATGGCCAAAAAGGGAGGAGGGGGAGTTGCTAGGGCGAGAATGCTGAGTGAAAGCCCCCCCCCCCCCCCCAAGGGCTGAGGAATGTGAAATGAGCCAATTAGGATAGATGGCCAGGTCAATAAGTATAGGGACAGCCTATGGGAATCTTGCATTCATTACTGTAGCCTTATTTGGTGGTATGTATGTGAAACTTGATGCACCTTGAATGTATCTGTACAGCTTTGTGCTTTTTGGCTCACTCTCGCTATTTCAGGAGTCTGTGGTTGTATCCTGTGCTTGTAATAGAGTGAGTCACCCCAGCCAGCTTGTTAAAATAAACAATAATTGATTCCTGCAAATGCGTCTCAAATTTTTATGAGGCCAGACTGCCGGCAAAAGAATCAGGATTGTCATCCCCAGACTCCAGCCCCGCTCCGTCTGTCTCCCCAGACTCCAGCCCCGCTCCGTCTGTCACCCCAGACTCCAGCCCCGCTCCGTCTGTCTCCACAGACTCCAGCCCCGCTTCGTCTGTCTCCACAGGCTCCAGCCCCGCTTCGTCTGTCTCCACAGACTCCTGCCCCGCTCCGTCTGTCTCCCCAGACTCCAGCCCCGCTCCGTCTGTCTCCACAGACTCCAGCCCCGCTCCGTCTGTCTCCACAGACTCCAGCCCCGCTCTGCCTGTCTTCCCAGGGCTACAGTCTCCGTTTTTACCTCTTCCCCAGGGCTGTAGTTCCCGCTCTGCCGGTGTCCCCGGCAACAGTCCCGCTCTGTCTGACTCCCCGGGCTCCAGACCCGCTCTGTATGACTCCGCAGGCTCCAGACCCGCTATGCCTGACTCAACAGACTCCAATCGCGCTCTGCTTATCTCCCCAGGCAGCATTCCCGCTATGCCTGTCTCCCCAGGCTCAAATTGCGCTCTACCTGTCACCCAGGCTCCTAACACGCTCTGCCTGTCTTCTGAGACACCGTCCCGCTCTCCCTGACTTCCCAAATTCCAGTCCCGCTCTGCCTGTCTCGCCAGGTTCTAATCCCTCACTCTGTGTCTCCCCAAGCTTCAGTCCCACTTTTCCTGTCTCCCCAGGCTCCAGTCTCGCTCTGCCCGTCTCCCCTGTTCCCACTATTGCTCTGCCATTTCTTCCCGTGCTCCAGTTCCACGCTACCACCTCCCCAGGATACAGTTCAGCTCTGACAAAGTCCTTAGGCTCCGGTCCTGCTCTGCCTGTCTAACTAGACTCCTGTCCCACCCTGCCTGTCTCCCCAGGCTCAGTCCTGCCCTGCATCACTCCCCAGGCTCCAATACCGCACTGTCCGCCTCCTAAGGTTCCAGTCCCGCTCTGTCTGGCCCCCAGGCTCCGGTCCTGCTCTGTCTGTACTGGCCGGGCAACAGTCCGTTCACTGCCTGTCTCTCCAGGGCTCCATGTCCGGTTCTGCCTGTTCCCCCGGGGCTGTAGTCCCGGAAATGCCTGTCTCCCCAGGCTCCAGCCCGTGCACTATCTCTCTCCCAGACTCCATTTTTTCTCTGCATGTGTTCCTATGCTCCAAATCCCGGGCTGCATGTCTTCTCAGTCTCACCCCGCACTTCCTGGCTCCTCAGGCTCCAGCCCCTCTCTGAATGTCTCCTATGACTGCCATTCTTCCCTGTCTCAAGAACCTCTCTGCCTGTCTCTGCAGCATCCAGTCACGCGCTGCGTTGCTCTCTGGGCACCAATCCCGCTCTGCCTTGTTCCCCAGGCTCCACTCCAGATCTGCTGTACGTCCAGTATCTTGGCCCGCTCTGCCTGGCTCCACAGGCTCCAGTGCCGCTCCCTCTGTCTCCACAGGCTCCAGTCACGCTCCCTCTGTCTCCACAGGCTCCAGTCCCGCTCCCTCTGTCTCCACAGGCTCCAGTCCCGCTCCCTCTGTCTCCACAGGCTCCAGTCCCGCACCCTCTGTCTCCACAGGCTCCAGTCCCGCTCCCTCTGTCTCCACAGGCTGCAGTCCCGCTCCGTCTGTCTTCCCAGGCTCCAGATCCGCTCTGCCTGTCTCCCCTAGACTCCTGTCCCGCAGTGCCAGTCTCGTCAGGCTCAACCCAGCCCTGCCGGTCTCCCCAGGCTCCAATCCCGCTCTGTCCGTCTCCCAATGTTCCAGTCCTGCTCGGTCCGTATTGCCAGGGCAACAGTCCGCTCCCTGCCTGTCTCTCCAGAGCTCCATCTCCGATTTTGCCTGTTCGCTCGGGGCTGTAGTCCCGGCACTGCCTGTCTCACCAGGGCTGTAGTTCCCGCTCTGTCTGTGTCCACGGACACGAGTCGCGCTCTGCTTGTCTCCCAGTCTCTAATTTCTTTCTGTCTATATTCCTGGTCTCCAATCCCGGTCTGCATGTCTTCCCAGACTCCATTCCCGCTCTCACCTCTTTACAGGCTCCAGTAGAGCGCTGCCGTTCTCCTCTGTGTACAGCACCTATCTGCCTGACTCTGCTGCCTCAAGTCCCGCTCTGCCTGTCTCCCCAGGCTCCGGTCCCGCTCTACACTTCTTCCCAGGCACCTATCCCGCTCCGTCAGTTTACCCAGGCTCCAGTCCAGCTCTACCTGTCCTCCCAGTCTCTTGTCCCCCTTTGCCAGTCACCCCATAATCCAGTGCAGCTCTGACTGTCTTCCCAGACACCAGTCCCGCTCTGAATGTCTACCCAGACTCCTGTACCGCTCCGCCTGTCTGTTCAGACTACATTCCCGCTCTCCCTGTCTCCACAGTCTCCAATCCCGCTCTGCCTGTCGGCCCAGGGATACAGTCTCCATTTTGCCTGCAACCTCAGGGCTGTAGTTCCCGCTCTGCCTGTCTGTCCAAGCTCGAGTCCAGCTCTCCCCGTCTTCCCATGCTCCTAACCCGCTCTACCTGCCTTCCTAGATACCGGACCCGCACTCCCTGCCTTCCCAGATTCCAGTCTTGCTCTGCCTGTCACCCCAGGTTCCAGTTCCGCACTCTGTGTCTCCCCAAGCTGCACTCCCACTCCGTCAGCCTCCCCAGGCTCCAGTCCCGCTCTGCCGGCCTTCCTAGACACCGGTCCCGCTCTCCCTGCCTTCCAGATTCCAGTCCTGCTCTGGCTGTCTCCCCAGGTTCCAGTTCCGCACTCTGTGTCTCCCCAAGCTCCACTCCCATTCCGCCCGCCTCCCCAGGCTCCAGTCCCGTTCCGCCTGCCTCCCCAAGCTCCACTCCCATTCCGCCCGCCTCCCCAGGCTCCAGTCTCGCTCTGCCTCTCTCCCCAGGCTCCAGTCCCATTCCGCCCGCCTCCCCAGGCTCCATTCCCGCTCTGCCTGTTTCCCCGGGACCACGTGTTGGTCTGCCATTTCCTCCTGTGCTGCAGTTCCACTCTGCCTCATTTCCAGGATCCAGTTCCGCTCAATCTGACTCCCCAGGCGCCAGTCCTGTTCTGCCTGATTCCCCTATACTCCAGTCCAGCTCTGCATCACTCCCCAGGCTCCAGTCCCGCTCTGTCCTCCTCCTCTGGTCCCAGTCCAGCGCATCTGCCTCTCCAGGCTCCAGTCCCGCTCTGTCCTCCTCCTCTGGTCCCAGTCCCGCGCTTCTGCCTCTCCAGTCTCCAGTCCTGCTCTGTCTGGATTTCCAGGGCTACAGACCCCGCTCTGCCTGTCTCCTCAGAGCTCAATCTCCGTTTTCCCTCTTCCCCCAGGTCTGTATTCCCTGAACTGCCTGTCACCCCAGACATCAGTGCCGCTCGGCCTTTCTTCCCAGGCACCGACCCGCTCTGCCTGACTCACAAGACACCAGTCCCGCTTTGCCAGTCTCCCCAAGCACCAGACACGCTCTGATTGTCTCCCCTGACTCTCGTCCCGCTTTGTAAGTCTACCATCCTCCAGACCCGCTCTGCCTGTGTCCCCAGACTCCAGTCCCGCTCCGTCTGTCTCCACAGGCTCCAATCCCGCTCTGTCTGTCTTCCTGGGCTGCCGTCAACAATTCTGCCTGTATCCCTGGGCTGCCGTCCCCAATTCTGCCTGTATCCCTGGGCTGTAGTTCTCGATCTGCCTGTCTCCACCGGCAACAATCCCGCTCTTCCTGTCACTCCAGGCTCCAGTACCGCTCTGTCTGTCTCCTTGGGCTCCAGATCCGCTGTGCCTGATTCCCCAGACACCTGTAACGGTTTTCCAGTCTTTCCAGTCCCCAGTCTTGCTCTGCCTCTATCCCCATGCTCCAGATGTGCACTGACTGTCTCCCCAGACACTTCTCCCGCCATGCCTGTCTCCCCAAGATCCAGCCCAGCTCTCCCTGCCTTCCCATATTCCAGTCCCGCTCTGCCTGTCACCCCAGCCTCCAGTCCTGCTCTGTGTATCTTGCCAGGGCTACAGTCCGTCCTCTGGCTGTCTCCCCGTGCTGCGGTCCTGCTCTGCTTGTCTCCCAGTCTCCAATTTTTCTTTGCCTGTATTCCTAGGCTTCAATCCCGGTCTGCATGTCTTCCCAGGCTCCAGTCCCGCACTGAATGTCTACCCAGACTCCTGTACCGCTCCGCCTGTCTGTTCAGACTACATACCCGCTCTCCCTGTCTCCACTGTCTCCAATCCCGCTCTGCCTGTCGGCCCAGGGATACAGTCTCCATTTTGCCTGCAAACCCAGGGCTGTAGTTCCCGCTCTGCCTGTCTGTCCAAGCTCGAGTCCAGCTCTGCCCGCCTTCCCATGCTCCTAACCCGCTCTGCCTGACTCCCTAGACACCGGACCCGCACTCCCTGCCTTCACAGATTCCAGTCCTGCTCTGCCTGTCACCCCAGGTTCCAGTTCCGTCCTCTGGCTGTCTCCCCAAGCTCCACTCCCACTCCGCCCGCCTCCCCAGTCTCCAGTCCCGCTCTGCCTGTTTCCCCGGGACCACGTGTTGGTCTGCCATTTCCTCCTGTGCTGCAGTTCAACTCTGCCATCTTTCCAGGATCCAGTTCCGCTCAATCTGACACCCCAGGCTCCGGATCTGTTCTGCCTGTTTCCCCTATACTCCAGACCAGCTCTGGATCACTCCCCAGGCTCCAGTCCCGCTCTGTCCTCCTCCTCTGGTCCCAGTCCCGCGTTTCTGCCTCTCCAGCCTCCAGTCCTGCTCTGTCTGGATTTCCAGGGCTATAGACCCCGCTCTGCCTGTCTCCCCAGAGCTCAATCTCCGTTTTCCCTCTTCCCCCAGGGCTGTATTCCCTGAACAGCCTGTCACCCCAGACATCAGTGCCGCTCGGCCATTCTTCCCAGGCACCTACCCGCTCTGCCTGACTCACCAGACACCAGTCCCGCTTTCCCATTCTCCCCAAGATCCAGACACGCTCTGATTGTCTCCCCTGACTCTAGTCCCGCTTTGTAAGTCTACCATGCACCAGACCCGCCCTGCCTGTGTCCCCAGTCTCCAATCCCGCTCTGCCTGTCTACCCAGACTCCTGTACCGCTCCGCCTGTCTGTTCAGACTACATTCCCGCTCTGCCTGACTCCACAGTCTCCAATCCCGCTCTGCCTATCGGCCCAGCGATACAGTCTTCAGTTTGCCTGTAACCCCAGAGCTGTCGTTCCGCTCTGCCTGTCTGCCCAAGCTCCAGTCCAGCTCTGCCTCTCTTTGCATGCTCCTAACACTCTCTACCTGCCTTCCTAGACACCGGCCCCGCTTTCCCTGTCTTCCCAGATTCCAGTCCCGCAATGCCTATCTCCCCAGGTTCCAGTCCCGAATGTGTGACTCCCCAAGCTCCACTCCCGTTCTGCCCGTCTCCCCAGTCTCCAGTCTGGCTCTGCCAGGCTCCCCAGGTTCCAGTCCCGCTCTGCCCGTCTCCCCATGCACCTAACCCGCTCTGCCTGTCTCGCCAGGCTCCAGTCTTGCTCTGCCCTTTCTTCCTGTGCTCCAGTTCTACTCTGACATCTTCCCAGGAGCCAGTTCCGCACTATCTGACTCCCCAGGCTCCGGTCCTGTTCTGCCTGTTTCCCCTAGTCTCCAGACCCGCTCTGCACCTCTCCCCAGGCTCCAGTCCCGCTCTGTCCTCCTCCTCAGGTTCTCACGCATTTCTGCCTCTCCAGGTTGAAGTACTGCTTGTCTGTATTTCCAGGGCTACAGACCCCGCTCTGCCTGTCTCCCCAGAGCTCAATCTCCGTTTTTACCACATCCCCCAGGGCTGTATTCCCGGAACTTCCTGTCTCCCCATGCGCCACTACCACTCAGCTTGACTGCCAGTCTCCAATTTCTGACTGCCTGTGTTCCTGGGCTCCAAATCCCGCACTGCCTGTCTTCCCAGGCTGCTGTCCTGCTCTGCCGCACTTCCCTGTCGCAAGTACAGCTCTGCTTGTCTCTGTAGCATCCTGTCCCGCTCTGTCTGTCTTCCACGGCTCCAGTCATACTCTGGCTGTCTCCCCATGCTGAAATCCCGCTCTGCCTGTTTCCCCAGACTCCAGTCCCGCTCCGTCTGTCTCCACAGGCTCCCGCTCTGTCTGTCTTCCATTACTTCAGTCCCCATTTCTGCCTGTATCACTGGGCTGTTCTTCCCGATCTGCCTGTCTCCCCCGGCAAAAGTCCCGCTCTTCCTGTCACTCCAGGCTCCAGTAGCGCTCTGTCTGTCTCCCCAGGCTCCAGTCCCGCTGTGCCTGACCTCCCAGACACCTGTCCCGGTTTCCCTGTCTTTCCAGTCCCCTGTCTTGCTCTGACTCTATCCGCAGGCTCCAGACCTGCGCTGCCTGTCTCCCCAGACACATCACCCGCCATGCCTGTCTCCCCAGGCTACAGTCCCACTCTGCCTGTCTCCCCAGGCTACAGACCCGCTCTGTCTGTCTCCCCAGGCTACAGTCCCGCTCTGCCTGTCTCCCCAGGCTACAGTCCCACTCTGCCTGTCTCCCCAGGCTCCAATATTGCACTGTCCGCCTCCCTAGGTTCCAGTCCTGCTCTGACCGTATTCCCAGGGCTGTAGTCCCGGAAATACCTGTCTCCCCAGCCTCCTGCCCCGCTCTGCTTGTCACCCAGTCTCCAATTTTTATCTGCCTGTACTCCTTGGCTCAAAATCCCGGTCTGCATGTTTTCCCCAGTCTCCATCCCCGCCCTGCCTGATTTCCCAAACTCCAGTCCCGCTCTGCCTGTCTCCCTGGGCCCCAGTCTTCCTCTGCCATTTCTTTCAGTAAAGATAGATAGTTTTTTGAAGAATAAGGGATTAAGGGTTATGGTGTTCGGGCCTGAAAGTGGAGCTGAGTCCACAAAAGATCAGCCATGATCTCATTGAATGGCGGAGCAGGCTCGAGGGGCCAAATGGCCGACTCCTGCTCCTAGTTCTTATGTTCTTATGTTCTTATTTTCCAGGCCTCGGCCCTGCTCTGCCCGTATTGCCAGGGCAACAGTCCGCTCACTGCCTGTCTCTCCAGCGCTCCATCTCCAGTTTTGCCTGTTCGCCCGGGGCTGTAGTCCCGGCACTGCCTGTCTGCCCAGACTCCAGTAGCGCTCTGCTTGTCTCCCAGTCTCCAATTTTTCTCTGCCTGCATTCCTAGGCTCCAATCCCGGTCTGCATGTCTTCCCAAACTCCAGTCCCGCTCTGCCTGGGTCCCCAGGCTCCAGTCCAGCTCTGCCTGTCCTCCCAGTCTCTTGTCCCGCTCTGCCTGTTTCCCCATACTCCAGACCCGCTCTGCCTGTCTCACCAGACTCCTATCCCGCTCCGTCTGTCTCCATAGGCTCCAGTCCCGCTCTGACTGTCTTCCCAGACACCTGTCCCGCTCTGCCTGTCTCCACAGGCTCCAGTCCAGCTCTTGCTGTCTTCCCAGGCTCCAGTCCCGATCTGACTGTCTTCCCAGGCTCAACTCCCGCTCTGTCTGTCTCCACAGGCTCCAGTCCAGCTCTTGCTGTCTTCCCAGGCTCCAGTCCCGATCTGACTGTCTTCCCAGGCTCAACTCCCGCTCTGTCTGTCTCCCCCGTCTCCAAGCCCGCTCTGTCTGTCTTGCAAGTTTCCAGTCCAGCTCTGCCTGTCTCCCCAAGTTCCAGTCCCGCTCTGTCTGTCTCCCCAGAATCTAATCCAGCGCTGCCTGTCTACCCAGACTCCTGTGCCGCTCTGCCTGTCTGTTCAGACTACATTTCCGCTCTGCCTGTCTCCACAGTCTCCAATCCCGCTCTTCCTGTCGGCCCAGGGATACAGACTCCATTTTGCCTGCAAACCCAGGGCTGTAGTTCCCGCTCTGTCTGTCTGTCCAAGCTCCAGTCCAGCTCTGCCTGTCCCCACATGCTCATAACCCGCTCTGCCTGCCTTCCTAGACACCGGTACCGCTCTCCCTGTCTTCCCAGATTCCAGTTCCCGCTCTGCCTGTCTCCCCAGGTTCTAATCCCCGCACTCTGTGTCTCCCCAAGCTCCACTCCCACTCTGCCCGTCTCCCCAATCTCCAGTCTCGCTCTGCCCGTCTCACCAGGCTCCTAACCCGCTCTGCCTGACTTCCCAGACTCCAGTCCCGCTCTGTCTGTATTGCCAGATCTACAGTCCCCGCTCGGCCTGTCTCCCCAGAGCTCATTCTCCGTTTATGCCTGTTCCCCCAGGGCTGTACTCCGGGAAATACCTGTCTCCCCAGATTCCAAACCCGCTCTGCTTGTCTCCCAGGCCCCAATTTTTCTCTGCCCGTCTTCCCAGGCTCCAGTCAAGCTAGGCCGTTATTTCTTGTCTCAAGTACCGCTCTGCCCGTCTCCCCAGTCTCTATCCCGGCTCTGCCTATCGGCCCAGAGATATTCTCCGTTTTGCCTGTTCCTAAAGGGCTGTAGTCCCCGCTCTACCTGCCTCCCCAGGTTCCAAACCCGCTCTGCCCGACTCGGCAGACTCCAGTCCAGTCCCGCCTGTCTACCCAGGCTCCAGTCCCATCCTGCCTGTCTACCCAGGCTACAGTCCCGTCCTGCCTGTCTACCCAGGCTCCAGTCCCGTCCTGCCTGTCTACCCAGGCTCCAGTCCCATCCTGCCTGTCTACCCAGGCTCCAGACCCATCCTGCCTGTCTACCCAGGCTCCAGTCCCGTCCTGCCTGTCTATCCAGGCTCCAGTCCCATCCTGCCTTTCTACCCAGGCTCCAGTCCCATCCTGCTTTCTCCCCAGATTCGAGTTCCGCGCTTTCTGTCTCCCAGGCACCAGCCCCGCTCTGCCTGTCTCCCCAGCATCCCGTACAGCTCTGACTGTCACCCTAGTGAACAATCGCGCTCTGCCTGTTGCCCCAGACTCCAGTACCGGCCTGCCTATCTCCTCAGGCATCAGTCCCGCTCTACAGGTCTCCGCAGACTCCACTCCCACTATGCTTTCTCCCCAGGTTCCTGTCCCGCTCTGACCGTCTTCCCAGGCTCCAGTCCCGTTCTGTCTGTCTTCCCAGGCTCCAGTCCCGCTCTGTCTGTCTTCCCAGGCTCCAGTCCCGCTCTGGCTCACTCACCAGACTCCAGTCCCGGTATGACTGTCTCCCCAGGCATCTGTCCCGCCCTGCCTGTTTCCCCTGGCTACATTCCCATTCCGCCTGTCTCCCCGGACTCCTGTCCCGCTCTGTCCATCTCCCGAGCCTCCATCCCCGCTCTTCCTTACTCCCCAGGCTCCATTCCCGCTCTACCTGTCTTCTCAGGCTCCGGAATTTCTGCGGGAGCAGGGGCCTGTCGGGAACGTGAGTACCTGCATATAAGTCGGGCGGTTCTGCTTTGTCTCCTAGTCTCCAATCGCGCTCTTCCTGTATTCCTGGACCCCAATCCCGGTCTGCCTAACTCCATAGTCTCCATCTCCGCTCTGCTTGTCCCCCCCCAGGCTCTGGTCCCGCTCTACCTGCCTCCCTACACTCCAATCCCGCTCTGCCTGTCTCTCCAACCTCCAGACCCGTTCTGCCTCTCTCCCCAGGTTCCAGTCCCGCTCTGCCTGTCTCCCCAGCCTCCAGCCCCCCTCTTCCTGTCTCCCCAGCCTCCAGTGCCGCTCTGACTGTCTCCCTAGTGTCCAATCGCGCTCTACCTGTTGCCCAGACTACAGTACCGGCCTGCCTATCTCCTCAGGCATCAGTCCCGCACTATCTGTCTCCGCAGGCTCCACTCCCACTATGCTTTCTCCCCAGGTTCCTGTCCCGCTCTGACCATCTCCCCGGGCCCCAGTCCCTTCTGTCTGTCTTCCCACGGCCACAGACCCCGCTAAGCCTCTCTACAGCTCGGCACACCTCCTCAAGCTCCTGTCCTGCTCTGCTATTTCTTCCCGGCCTCCAGTCCCGCTCTGCCTGTCTTCTCATGCTCCGGATTTTCGGCGGGAGCAGGGGCCCGTCGGGAAGGTGAGTACCTGTACATAAGTCGGATGGTTATAGATAGAAGCTTCAGGGAGGTAGTTACGCCAAAGAATAAAGATAGATGGGTGACGGTGAGAGGGGCTGGGGGTAAGCAGTCAGTACAGGGATCCCCTGTGGTCGTTCCCCTTAGTAACAGGTATACCGCTTTGGATACTGGTGGGGGGGTTGTTACCAGGGGTCAGCCATGGGGTACTGGTCTCTGGCACAGAGCCTGTCCCTGTTGCTCAGAAGGGAAGGGGGGAGAGGAGAAGAACTTTAGTCACTGGAGACTCCATAGTTAGGGGGATAGATAGGAGATTCTGTGGGAACGAGAGAGACTCGCGGTTGGTGTGCTGCCTCCCAGGTGCCAGGGTCCGCGATGTCTCTGATTGTGTTTTCGGGATCCTTAAGGGGGAGGGGGAGCAGCCCCAAATCGTGGTCCACATAGGTACCAACGACATAGGTAGGAAAAGGGATAGGGATGAATGGCAGGTATTCAGGGAGCAAGGGTGGAAACTTAGATCCAGGACAGAGATATTATCTCTAGTTGTTACCCGTGCCACGTGCTAGTGAGATGAGCAATAGAGAGAGAGAACAGTTGAAAACGTGGCTGCAGGGATGGTGCAGGAGGGAGGGTTTCAGATTCCTAGACAATTGGGGCTCATTCTGGGGTAGGTGGAAACTCTACAAACGGGATGGTCTACACTGGACCAAAGGGGTACTAATATCCTGGCGGGGGTAGGTTTGCTAATGCTCTTCGGGAGGGTTTAAACTAGTTCAGCAGGTGATTGGGAACCTGAATTGTAGCTCCAGTACACAAGACGTTGAGAGTTGTGAGGTCATGAGTAAGATTTCAAGGTTTCAGGAGTGTACCGGCAGGAAGGAAGGAGGTTTAAAGTGTGTCTACTTCAATGCCAGGAGCATCCGGAATAACGTGGGTGAGCTTGCAGCATGGGTTAGTACCTGGGACTTTGATGTTGTGGCCATTTCGGAGACATGGATAGAACAGGGCGAGGAATGGTTGTTGCAGGTGCCGGGGTTTAGATATTTCATTAAGCTCAGGGAAGGTGGTAAGAGAGGGGGAGGGGTGACATTGTTAGTCAAGGACAGTATTACGGTGGCTGAGAGGACATTTGATGAGGACTCGAATACTGAGGTAGTATGGGCTGAGTTAAGAAACAGGAAAGAGAGGTCACTCTGTTAGGGCTTTTGTATAGGCCTCCGAAAAGGTCCAGAGATGTATAGGAATGGATTGCAAAGATGATTCTGGATAGGAGCGAAGAAGTAACAGGGTAGTTGTTATGGGGGACTTAAACTTTCCAAAAATTGACTGGAAACACGATAGTTCGAGTAATTTAGATGGGTCCCGTTTTTGTCCAATGTGTGCAGGAGGGTTTCTGCTGCAGGATGTAGATAGGCCAACGAGAGGCGAGGCCATATTGGATAGGTACTGGTAATGAACCGGGACAAAGTGTCAGATTTGGAGGTAGGTGAGCACTTTGGTGATAGTGACCACAATTCGATTACGTTTACTTTAGCGATGGAAAGGGATAGGTATAAACCGCAGGGCAAGAGGTATAGCTGGGGGAAAGGCAATTATGATGCGATGAGGCAAGACTTAGGATGCATCGGCTGGAGAGGAAAAGGGCAGGGATGACACAATGGAAATGTGGAGCTTGTTCAAGGAACAGCTACTGCGTGTCCTTGATAAGTATGTACCTGTCAGGCATGGAGGAAGGAGTCGAGCGAGGGAACCGTGATTACGAAAGTAGTTGAAAACCTGTCAAGAGGAAGAAGGAGGCTTCTGTGAAGATGGGACGTGATGGTTCAGTTAGGGCGCTTGAGAGTTACAAGTTAGCTAGGAAGGCTCTAAAGAGAGAGATAAGAAGAGCCAGGAGGGGACATGAGAAGTCTTTGGCAGGTAGGATCAAGGATAACACTAAAGCTTTCTATAGATATGTCAGGAATAAAAGAATGACTAGGGTAAGAGTAGGGCCAGTAAAGGACAGTAGTGGAAAGTTGTGCGTAGAGTCCGAGGAGATAGGAGAGGTGCTAAATGAGTATTTTTCATCTGTATTCACACAGGAAAAAGACAAAGTTGTCGAGGAGAATACTGAGATACAGGCTACTAGGCTAGAAGGGCTTGAGGTTCATAAGGAGGAGGTGTTAGCGATTCTGGAAAGTGTGAAAATAGATAAACCCACTGGGCCGGATGGGATTTATCCCAGGGATCTCTGGGAAGCTAGGGAGGAGATTGCGGAGCCTTAGGCTTTGATCTTTAAGTCATCTTTGTCTACAGGAATAGTGCCAGAGGACTGGAGGATAGCAAATGTTGTCCCCTTGTTCAAGAAGGGGTGTAGAGACAACCCCGGTTACTATAGACTAGTGAGCCTTACTTCTGTTGCGGTAAAGGTCTTGGAAAGGTTTATAAGAGATACGATGTATAATCATCTGGAAAGGAATAATTTGATTAGAGATAGTCAACATGGTTTTGTGAAGGGTAGGTAGTGCCTCACAAACCTCATTCAGTTCTTCGAGAAGGTGACCAAACAGGTAGATGAGGGTAAAGCAGTTGATGTGGTGTATATGGATTTCAGTGAAGCGTTTGACAAGGTTCCCCACGGGAGGCTATTGCAGAAAATACAGAGGCATGGGATTCAGGGTGATTTAGCAGTTTGGATCAGTAATTGGCTAGTTGGAAGAAGACAAAGGGTGGTGGTTGATGGGAAATGTTCAAACTGGTGTCCAGTTACTAGTGGTGTACCACAAGGATCTGTTTTGGGGCCGCTGCTGTTTGTCAATTTTATAAATGACCTGAGGAGGCGTAGAAGTGGGTTAGTAAATTTGCAGATGACACGAAAGTCGGTGGAGCTGTGGACAGTGAAGAAGGATGTTACAAGTTACAGAGGGACATAGATAAGCTGCAGAGCTGGGCTGACAGGTGGCAAATGGAGTTTAATGCAGAAAAGTGTGAGGCGATTTTGGATTGAATAGCAGGAAGACAGAGTACTGGGCTAATGGTAAGATTCTTGACAGTGTTGACGAGCAGAGAGATCTCGGTGTCCATGTCCATAGATCCCTGAAAGTTGCCACCCAGGTTGAGTGGGTTGTTAAGAAGGCATACGGTGTGTTAGCTTTTATTGGTAGAGGAATTGAGTTTCGGAGCCATGAGGTCATGCTGTAGTTGTACAAAACTCTGGTGCAGCCGCATTTGGAGTAATGCGTGCAGTCCTGGTCGCCTCTTTATAGGATGGATGTGGAAGCATTGGAAAGGGTACAGAGGAGATTCACAAGGATGTTGACTGGTATGGAGGGAAGATCTTATGAGGGAAGGCTGAGGGACTTCACAGAGTTTTCATAGAATTTACAGTGCAGAAGGAGGCCATTCGGCCCATCGAGTCTACACCGGCTCTTGGAAAGTGCACCCTGCTCAAGCCCACACCCCCACCCTATCCCCATAACCCAGCAAGCCCACCCAATACTAAGGGCTAATTTGGACACTAAGGGCAATTTAGCATGGCCAATCCACCTAATCTGCACAGTTTTGGACTGTGTGAGGAAACCGGAGCACCCGGAGGAAACCCACGCAGACACGGGGAGAACGTGCAGACTCCGCACAGACAGTGACCCAAGCTGGAATTGAACCTGGGACCCTGGAGCTGTGAAGCAATTGTGCTAACCACTGTGCTAACGTGCTGCCCACTTGAGGTTCTTTTTGTTAGAGAGAAGAAGGTTAAGAGGTGACTTAATTGAGGTATACAAGATGATTAGAGGATTAGATAGGGTGGACATTGAGAGCCTTTTTCCTCGGATGGTGATGTCCAGCACGAGGGGACATAGCTTTAAATTGAGGGGAGATAGATATAGGACAGATGTCAGAGGTAGGTTCTTTACTCAGAGAGTAGTAAGGGTGTGGAATGCCCCGCCTGCAACAGTAGTGGACTCCCCAACACTAAACGCATTCGAGGGCCGAAGGGCCTGTACTGTGCTGTAATGTTCTATGTTCTATGTTCAGGCTCCAGTCCCTTTCTGCCTCTCTCCCCAAAGTCCTGTCCCGCTCTGCCAGTCCTCCATGGCTCAGTGTAGCCCTGCCTGTCTCCCAGGTCTCCAGTTCCCCTCTGCCTGTCTCCTCAGAGTACAGCCCCGCTCTACCTGTCACCGCAGGCTACAGACCCGCTCAGTCTGTGTTCGCAGGGCTACAGGCCTCTGTCTGCCTGTCGGCCCAGGGATACAGTCTCCGTTTTGCCTGCACCCGCAGGCCTGTAGGTTCCGCTCTGCCTGCCTGAGCCATGGGGGACTGACAGAGCGGGACAGGACTTTGGGGAGAGAGGCAAAGAGGTACTGGAGCCTGAACATAGAACATAGAACATTACAGCGCAGTACAGGCTATTCGGCCCTCAAATGCGTTTAGTGTTGGTGAGTCCACTACTGTTGCAGGCGGGGCATTCCACACCCTTACTACTCTCTGAGTAAAGAAACTGCCTCTGACATCTGTCCTGTTTCTATCTCCCCTCAATTTAAAGCTATGTCCCCTCGTGCTCAGCATCATTCCACGAGCTCCAGTCCCTCTCTCCCTGCTCCCCCCAGGCTCCAGATACTTTCTGCCTTTCGTCCCAGGTTGCAGTCCCGCTCTGCCCGTCTCCCTGCGCCCAGTCCCGCTCTTCTGTGTTCTTAGGGCTACATACTTCGCTCTGCATCTCTCCCCAGTGCTCGCTCTCTGTATTGCCTGTTTCCCAAGGGCTGTAGTCCCTGCTCTGCTTGTTTTCCCAGAGCTGTAGTTCCCGCTATGCCTGTCTCTCCAGGCTCCCGTTCCGCTCGGCCTGTCTCCCCAGGCTCCAAACCCGCTCTGCTTCTCTCCCCAGGATCCAGGTCCCGCTCTACCAGTCTCCCCAGGTTCCAGACCCGCTCTGCTAGTCTCCCCAAGATCAGGTTCCGCTCTGCCTCTGTCCACAGACTCCAACCCTGCTCTGCCTGTCTCCCCAGAGCTACAGTCGCCCTTTTTGCCTGTCTCCCCGGGACTGTAGCTCCCGCTCTGCCCGTCTCCCGACGCTCCAGTCCCGCTCTGCTTGTCTCCCCATTCTCCAATCGCACTCTGCCTGTATTCCTGGGCTCCATCCCGGCCGCATGTCTCCCTACTTTCTATCCCCACTCTGCATGCCTCCCCAAACTCCAGTCCAGCTCTGTCAGTCAGCACATGTTCCAGTCCAGCTTTGCCTGTCTCCACAGGCTCAAGTCCAGCTTCGAATCTCTCCCCAGATTCCACTCCGTCTCTGACACCCCAGACTGTTTCCCTAGGTTCCAGACATGCCCTGCCTGTCTCCTCAGGCTGCTGTCCCGCTCAGTTTGTGTTCCCAGGCCTATCGTCCCCGCCCTGTCTGTCTGCCAAGGTCTACAGTCTCCCTTTTTTGCGTGTTCCGCCAGGGCTGTAGTCAGGGCTCTGCCTGACTCCCCACGTTCCAGTCCAGATCTGTCTGTCTCCCCGGGATCCTAACACGCTTTGCCTGACTCCACAGAAACCAATCCCGCTCTGCCTGTCACACCAGGCTCCAGCTAGTCTTCCCAGGGCTACAATCGCCACTCTGCCTCTCAACCCAAGCTTTTAACATCCTCTGCCTGACTCCCCAGAAACCAGTCCCGTACTGACAGTCTCCCCAGAGCTACAGTAATGCTATCTCTGTCTCCCCAGGCTCCTGTCCCGCTCTGCCCGTCTCTCCAGTCTCCAGTCCCGCCCGGTCTGTCTCCTCGGGCTCCAGAAGCGGTCAGTTTGTTTTCCCAGTGCTCCAGTCACGCTCTGCCTGACTCCCCAGGCTCCAGTCCCGCTCTGCCTGACTCCCCAGGCTCCAGTCCCGCTCTGCCTGACTTCCCAGGCTCCAGTCCCGCCCTGCCTGACTCCCCAGGCTCCTGTCCCGCTCTGCCTGACTCCCCAGGCTCCAGTCCGCTCTGGCTGTATTCCCAGGGCTGCAGTCTCCGCTCCGCCAGTCTCCTCAGAGCTCCAGCCTCCATTTTTGCCTGTTGCCCCTGGGCTTTGGTCATGGCACTGGTTGTCTCTCCGGGTTGACGTTCCCGCTCTGCCTGTGTACACACGCTCCCGGCAAGCTCTGCCTGTCTCCCCAGACACCAGAACCGCTTAGTCTGTTCCCAGGGCTACAGTCTCCGTTTTACCTGTTTGCCCAGGCCTGTAGTTCCCGCTCTACCTGTCTCCCCAGGCTCCAGTCCCGCTCAGTCTGTGTTCCCAGGCCTATCGTCCCCGCTCTCCCTGTCGGCCCAGGGATACAGTTTCCGTTTTGTATGTTCCCCCAGGGCTGTAGACCCGCTCTGCCTGTCTCTCCAGGCTCTAGCCCCTCTATGTCTGTCTTCCAAGGTCTACAGAACCCTCCCTGCCTGTCTCCGCAGGGCTACAGTCTCCCTTATTGCCTGTTCCGCTAGGGCTGTAGTCACGGCTCTGTCGGCCTCCCCAGGCTGCAGTCCAGCTCTGCCTGTCTCCCCACGTACCAGTCTCGATCTGTCTGTCTCCCGAGGCTCCAATCGCGCTCTGCCTGACTCCCCAATCTCCACCCCCGCTCCGCCAGTCACTCGAGACTCTTATCCCGCTCTGCCTTTCTCCGTAGGCTCCAGCCCCACTCTTCCCGTCTCCCGAGGCTCCAAACCTGACCTTGCTGTATTTGCAAGCTCCTAACACACTCTGCCTCTCTCCCCAGTCTCCAGTCCGGCTGTACATAACTGCCAAGGTTCCTTTCCCGCTCTGCCTGCTCCAGTGGCTCAAGGCCAGCTTTGCCTCTCTCCCCAGACTCCGCTCCAGCTCTGCCCGTCTCCCCAACCTCCAGTCCTGCTCTGTGTGTTTCACCAGACTACAACCACGCTCTGCCTGACTCCGCAGGCTCTAGTCGTGCCCTGACTGTCTCGCCAGGCCCCAATTCCGCTCTGCCTTTCTCCCCAGGATCCTGTCCCGCTCAGTCTGTTCCCAGGTCTATCGTCCCTGCTCTACCTGTCGGCCCAGAGATACAGTCTCCGTTTTGTCTGTTCCCCCAGGGCTGTAGTTCCCACTCTGCCTGTCTCACCAGGTTCCAGTCACGCTCTACCTGTCTTCCAAGGTCTACAGTCCCCACCCTGTCTGTCTCCGCAGGTCTACAGTCTCCCTTTTTGCCTTTTCCGCCAGGGCTGTAGTCACGGCTCTGACAGTCTCCCCAGGCTCCAGTCCCGCTCTGCCTGTCTCCCCAGGCTCCAGTCCCCCTCTGACAGTCTCCCCAGGCTCCAGGCCCATTCAACATGTCTCGCAGGGCCCCAGTAGGGTCCCGCTCGGCCAGTCTCCCAAGGCCCGAGGCCAGCTCTGCTTGTCTCCCCATTATGCAGGCCCGCTCTGCCTGTCTCCCCCAGAGTTCCAGTCTCCGCTTATGCCTGTTGCCCCAGGGCTATCGTCCCGGCATTGCTTGTCTCTCCAGGGCAGTAGTTTCCGCTTTGCCTGTGTACACAGGCTCCAGTCCCGCTCTGCCTGTCTCCCCAGGCTCCAGTCTCCGTTTTTGCCTGTTGCGCCAGGGCTGTAGTCCGGCACTGCTTGTCACCCAGGGGCTGTAGTTACAGCTTTGTCTGTTTCTCCCAGGGCTTCCCAGGGCTACATACTCCGCTCTGCCTCTCTCCCCCAGTGCTCCAGTCTTTGTATTGGCCTGCTTCCCAAGGGGTGTGTTGTCCAGCTCTGCTTGTTCCCCAGGCTCAAGTCCCGCTCTGTCTGTCTACCCAGTCTTCAATCCGCTCTGCCTGTGTCCCCAGAGTTCCAGTCTCCGTTTTTGCCTGTTGCCTCCAGTCCCGTTCTGCTTTCTCCCCAGGTTCCAGTCCCTCACCTCGTCTCCCCAGGCTCCGGGTCCCCTATGCCCGTCTCCCAAGGGTCTGAACAAGCGCTGCCTATCTCCCAGACACCAGTCCGGCTCTGCCTGTCTCCCCAGACTCCTAACACGCTGTGCCTATCTCCCCAGACATCATTCCCGTTTTGTCTGTATCCCCAGGCTCCAGTCGCGCTCAGTCTGCGTTCCCATGTCTACAGTCCCAGTCCTTCCTTTCGGCACAGTCTCCCCAGGCTCCAGTCCCACTTAGCCTGTCTCCTCAGGCTCCAGTCCCGCTCTGTCTCACTCGCTAGTCTCAGCTCCCGCTCTGCCTGTCACCCCAGCCTCGAACAAGCTCTGACTGTCTCCTGAGGCTCCAGTGCCCGCTCTGTCTGTCTCCCCAGGGCTAAAGTCCCCGCTCCCCCTGTCTCGCCAGGATCTTAACACGGTAAGCCTGGCTGTCGAGACAACAGACCCGGCTCTGCCTGTCTCCCCATGG